>NC_082348.1:300000-477032 GCF_027477595.1 Haemorhous mexicanus | reverse complement strand
ATAGATGGATAGAAGATTGATGGACAGATGGAAGGAAAGGAAAGGAAAGGAAAGGAAAGGAAAGGAAAGGAAAGGAAAGGAAAGGAAAGGAAAGGAAAGGAAAGGAAAGGAAAGGAAAGGAAAGGAAGGAAAGGAAAGGAAGGAAAGGAAAGGAAAGGAAAGGAAAGGAAAGGAAAGGAAAGGAAAAGGAAAGGAAAGGAAAGGAAAGGAAAGGAAAGGAAAGGAAAGGAAAGGAAAGGAAAGGAAAGGAAAGGAAAGGAAAGGAAGGAAAGAAAGGAAAGGAAAGGAAAGGAAAGGAAAGGAAAGGAAAGGTGAAAGGAAAGGAAAGGAAAGGAAAGGAAAGGAAAGGAAAGGAAAGGAAAGGAAAGGAAAGGAAAGGAAAAGGAAAGGAAAGGAAAGGAAAGGAAAGGAAAGGAAAGGAAAGGAAAGGAAAGGAAAGGAAAGGAAAGGAAAGGGAAAGGAAAGGAAAGGAAAGGAAAGGAAAGGAAAGGAAAGGAAAGGAAAGGAAAGGAAAGGAAAGGAAAGGAAAGGAAAGGAAAGGAAAAGGAAAAGGAAAGGAAAGGGAAAGGAAAGGAAAGGAAAGGAAAGAAGGAAAGGAAAGGAAGAAAGGGTGATACAGACAAGGCACAGCAGCCCTTCCCCACCCAGGTGTCTGTCCCAAGTGCCACTTGTCAGATGTCTGGGACAAGGGGCTGGCCCCAGAGCTGTCCCCAGGCCCTTGCTGGCAGCGTGAGCTGTGTGAGGGAGGGGCTGTGGGGCAGGGCCAGCACAGAAACCTCACTGCACTGCCACAATTCCCACTGAACCTTTAGAGCAAAGGGCTCGGGGTAAGAATTCAGTCCTTCTTTTGGGGGACTGAAATATGAAAGCCAGAGGTGTTGCAAGTCCCAGCTCAAGTGCTGGAACAGCAGATGTGCCTCCACTGCTCCTCTAGAAATAGCAGCTTTCTTCCCAGCTTGGGAAAACCAGCATGGCACTTTATTTCTAGAGCATGACCACAATTAGCGTGTCCCTTCTGTGGTCAGCTGAAAGAAAAACCATGGCTGGGGTGACTCGATGATGCTTGTATTCCCAGGTGTCTGTGGGGTACAAGCATCATACAAATTATCCTTGGCCACCAGTTAAATAATCCTGATTCCTGCCCCACCGGCCCAGGGCAGGTTGGTACCAGGGTTCACCTGGAGGTGACAGTGCCCAAGGCTCCCCCATGCTCTGCCCAGCAACAGCCTTTCAAATTCCCATTAGGAACTACATGATAGCTTCTTAAATTCAAGCTATAAATTTAAATTGTGTGTTAATTTATGTCTTTCTTACCCTGCAACATATCTCACTATTGTAAGTATACAAAAAGGCATTATCAGATAAAATGGTGGTTTTTACACCTTTTTTTAAAAAAGCCTGGAATAAACACAAAATTTGGATTTTCTTTCCAAATCTTGCAAAGAAGAAAAAAAATTAACTAAAATGATGCTAAAAATGGTGTAAATATTTATTGTTAGCAAGCACCAAATCAGCTTTGTTACACAACTTGGAGCCTGGCAGACTCACACACTGCAGCAGCCGGGGGACACAGGGGCTCCTGTCAGTGCCAGCCTTCTTCCTCCCTCTCACTGGGACCAGGAATCTCACAGCTGCCCACCCCTGCCCAGCAGGACTCGGGGACACTGGTGGGGACACTGGTGTGACAGCACAGACCAGCTGCCTCTCAGGCTGCTCACATCAGCCAGGGCCACCCCAGGCTCAGACTGCTGAAACTGCCTCGGCCAAAGGGGTCCCAGCAGGGCCTTGGGGTCCCCCACTGCTCTGCCCTAGGCCATGGAGGCCAGGGGCTGGGGCACCCGCAGGAAGGCAGCAAACTGCAGCTCATGGCAGAGCTGCAGTGCTGCAGTGCATGGCTGGCTGCGTGAGAAGCAGCTGGGAGCAGCCTGCAGTGTGCCCAGCCCGGGTCAGGGTGTGCCCAGCCCGGGTCAGAGTGTGCCCAGCCCAGGTCAGGGTGTGCCCAGCCCGGGTCAGGTGTGCCCAGCCCGGGTCAGAGTGTGCCCAGCCCAGGTCAGGGTGTGCCCAGCCGGGTCAGAGTGTGCCCAGCCCAGGTCAGGGTGTGCCCAGCCCGGGTCAGGGTGTGCCCAGCCCGGGTCAGAGTGTGCCCAGCCCGGGTCAGGGTGTGCCCAGCCCAGGTCAGGGTGTGCCCAGCCCGGGTCAGGGTGTGCCCAGCCCGGTCAGAGTGTGCCCAGCCCGGGGTCAGGGGTGTGCCCAGCCAGCCCAAGCCCGGGGTCAGGGTGTGCCCAGCCCGGGGGCAGAGTGTGCCCAGCCCGGTCAGGGTGTGCCCAGCCCGGGTCAGAGTGTGCCCAGCCCGGGTCAGAGTGTGCCCAGACCCGGGTCAGGGTGTGCCCAGCCCGGGTCAGAGTGTGCCCAGCCCGGGTCAGAATGTGCCCAGCCCAGGTCAGGGTGTGCCCAGGCAGCCCCAGCCCGGGTCAGGGTGTGCCCAGCCCGGGTCAGGGTGTGCCCAGCCCGGGGCAGGGTGTGCCCAGCCCGGGCAGGGTGTGCCCAGCCCGGGTCAGGGTGTTGCCCAGGCAGCCCCAGCCCGGGGCAGAGTGTGCCCAGCCCGGGTCAGGGTGTGCCCCGCCCGGGGCAGGCTCCCGGCACTCACCGAGCGGCAGGCGCAGCGTGATGTTGTTGCAGAAGTCGTGTAGCAAGCACTCGGTCCTGGTGATGTTCTTGGAGCTGTGGCAGAAGACCTGGGCGTGGAGCTCGGCAGGGACACGCAGGACTTGACCACCTCCTCGCGCCCCGTTGGTCAGCAATCACCGAGGCCCAGCAGGCGCCCTCCGTCTGGCAGGTGAAGTTGGTGTGCTCGCATAGCTGGCACACGCACTGCAGGCCTGCGGGCAGGGCACGGCGTGGGCACCGCCGGCTGGGGGCACGCAGAGCCCCGGGCACCGTGCCAGCTGCCTGGCCAGGGCACCCCCAGCAGCACGGGTCCCCAGCACCCACCCGTGACAAGTGTCTAAATCCCGGCCCCGAGGGATTTATGGAGGTTTGTGTGCTGGAGAAGATTGGCCACCCCCCCCGAAAGCTGGCTCCCAAGACCACGGCAGCCCTTGGTGTCCCGGCCCCGGCCCGCAGCAGCCACGCCAGCTGTGCCAGAGCTGACAGGTGACAGCCCCGAGCCAGGTCACCCACACACAGCGCCCCAGCACCCACACCGTGACAGACTCCTCCTCCTCCTCCTCCTCCTCCCTGAGATCAGGCACCTCGTCCAGGCCACCCTGTCTGGGCCAGCTCCAACTCTGCCAGTCTGAGCCCTGCTCTACTCAGGACAATCCTTTTAGCCATAAATCTTTCTGTTTCTTTTGGAATTGTGGAGGAGAGGGGCTTTCTTTTACCTAAAGATAAGAGAGAGCTGAAAAGTAAAACATGGGCGCGTGGTGGGTGCTGGGGGCACAGCAGGGCTCAATGGTTTTAGAGGGGTTTTCCAGCCTAAAACATTCCACAATTCTGCAATCCCAGAGTCCCCGGAGGAGCACAGAAGTCCTGACAGACATCAGCACAAATCTGATTTCTGTGTCTGTGCCACTCTTTGCTTCCCTTACAACAATCTCCATCCTGTGCCACCCTTCTGAAATGACAGCTGGGGTGTTTATCTGCACCTCGGGCCCACAACAAACTTCCCTGGCACGGGTCTGTGCTGGGTGAGGCTGTGCCAGGAGCTGCTCCTCAGCTCTCCTCTAGCACAGGAGCAGGCACCATCCATCACAGCACAGCAGCCAAATCCCACTCAAAGACATTGCCCTGGTCCTAGAACTGCTGCCAGGAAAAAGACTCATCAGACCCAAATAAATTAGAGATCTAGCAGAAAGAAAACAGACACATCATCACCAAAACTGCAAAATAAAAGCATTATTGAGGAAATGAGTCTAAGATTGTTGCAAGTGTCTTCGGGGCTTTAGACACGTCATTGTGGTGTTTTTCTCCCTTTCTCACAGTCTAAAAATAAAATGGAAAATTATCTTTATTACATCATCTGCAGCGGATGACTGACAGATTTATCCATGCTCTGTACTTGCAGACTACTTGGGGGCAGAGCTGATCAAAACTGCCCCTGCACATCCTGAGCAGCCCCACAAACACGGGGTGGGTGGCAGGGGAGCCCTGTACCCTCCCCCTGACCACACTGGGACAGCCAGTGCCACAACCCCAAGGGCTCTGCACCACCCAACCCTGCCCTCCCCTGGGGGAACATGGAAAACTGCGGCTGAATCTGCTCAGAGACAAGATCAGAGTTGGAGTTGTGGGGAAGACAAGAGACTTTCCTCACAGAAGACTTCCAGAGACCACTTTTCAATATAATTCCACAGCAGCAGAAGCCTCAGGTTGCTCAGACACTTGTCTGTGCTGCTGGCTGACTTCTGGTGCAGAAAGATTGATAGAAATCACAAGGCAGGTACAAATCCCTGAGCCTGTTCTCAAGAGCATTTGTGTCCATCCAGAACCCTTTGTTAACAGAGCACAAAGAGGATTGAATACAACCATTAAAATACAGGTTTCTTGCACCTGTGCCACTTCAGCTGCCTCAGCTCTTGTGGAACCAGGGGAGCAGCCTGGGCCCTTTGGCACATTCCCTTGGGAAGATCCAGGGGTTTCCCACTGCCACCCCACTGAGCAGGGGGTGACAAACCCAGTGTCACAGCTCCTCCTGTGCAACCACTGCTGCTCCAGGGAGCCCGTGTCCCAGCCCTACTGACACCCTCAGGGACACAGCACCCACCAGAGCCGTGCTTTATCCATTCTGCTCCACCAGGAGAGCCCCAGGGCTGCTCCTGGTCATTCACAGCAGCTCCTTCCATTGGAGAGACTTGTCCAGGTCAGTTCCATAACCAGCCCATCACAACCACTGGCCATGTATGCCAAGTTTCACAGCACACATCTGGAACATTCTGCTCCAATGTGGCCCCATGCTGTCCCAGAGGAGCCAGCAAGGCTCCCCTCAGCTGGCAGGATGGCAGACCCTCCTCTCACTGCCCAAGCCAGCACCACCTTTGAACTGCTTCCCTCCCACAGAGCACCAGAGAAGAGGAAGCACTGGAAACTACTGACTGAAATCCTGTATGCAGCAAGAAAGGTTTCCTCCCTCCCCAAAGCCATTCCTGAGGACAGTCCTGGCAATGCCATTGGGGATGCTCTGTCTCAGGGCAAAAGTCAGGACTCCCACCCCCCTGGAAACCAAGGAATGGAGTAAGGTGACTGTCAAAGAGTTAAAGGATCAAAGAGGCAGGCAGAAAATGTGCTCCCAAACTTTCAAAATAAGGCACTCTTTAATCTGGTAATGAACAGGACTCCTTTATTTACTCTAGCACAACAATTCCCTTAAAACATTCCATTCTCTGGTTGAGAAATCAGGAGAGAGTGAACGGCTGAAGCATGCCATGGCTGCAGAGAGCACGCCAGGATCCAGGCCTGGCCACCAGCAGTGCCAGCTCCCTGAGCATGGAGCTCTGCAGCAGTCACCCCCAAATGTGCCCTGAGCCTCCCCAAAGCCCACCACCACCCCATCCCAGCAGGGCCTGGGCTGCCCCACCAGACTGGCTGCAGAGCTGGGCCAGGGCAGAGAGGGGCAGGACAGGGACCCCACCGGCTCCCTCTGGCAGGGACAGGAGCCACGGGCAGGCCGAGGGACAGAGGGACATCTGCCAGGGCAGCTGGCAGCCACAGGGCCCCACAGCCACAGGAGAACACGAGCAGGCAGAGGGCCACGGGAGCTGCCTGCTCTGGCACACAAGGACAGCAGATTTTGGGTACTGACACCCCAGGAGCAGAGGTTCCCTGGGTCTGGTGTTTTTAACACATTCATGGTTTTCAAGGACATTTTTCCTCCTGTTATTGCAGTAGAGCTGGGACTACACACCAGATTCTTGGATGAGTCCCACCATGCATTAAGGGCAGGATGGCTTGGTCTTCAGAGAAGAAAATAATCTGCCTGACTTCCCTAGAAAGTGACATTTCCTGCCTTTTAGTTCTCAGTGCCACTGCCTGAAAGCACGCAGGACAGGCAGACACGGCGGGCAATGAGCTTTCCAGCAGGAGGAGCAGAGCCAGCACCTGACACCCAGCAAACACAGCAGAGGGTTTGTGTGCTCCCACCCTCGGCCAGCAAGTGTCAGCCTCAAGCACACGAGTCACCAGATAACCGAGGAGCCAGTGTGACACTGAAGGGGAGCAAGGGATGGAAGGACAGGCGTTCAAACACCAGCTTCAGCAAATAATTTAAACACGTTCACAGACAGGGCGACTTCAAAAGTTCAGTGGAAGGAACTGAACACTAAACACAAGCCCACATACCATGGGGCTAACAGAAAACTAAAAACTAAAACTCTGGTTTTTAACAGAGCTTTTCTAACTAAAATCTCTGGGGGAGCAAAGCCCAGACCTGCCCTCTCTTATGAGCCACACAAGGTTCTACATCTCAGCACAGACTTTTTACTACACAGATTAACAGGGCACTAATCTTCCACAAAGTCATAATCCATCACTACTCACCATAGCTAGCAGTAGAGCATTTCAAAATTAAATTGGAAAGCAAAGATCTAAGTGGCCTGATGGGAGGAAATGCTGAATATCCAGCACGTTTCCATCTTTGATCATTTGTTATGGTCATTGTCTATTGTGCCCTTCTAGATACACTTTGATTTTATCTCCAAATAACAGACCTGGGGCTCCGGTGACTGTGGGCTCTGCACACGGGCTGGATCCCCTGCCCCAGGCACAGCCCCAGGGCCAGGACACAGCTGCCCCTGGCCACCTCCATCCCTGGGGCAGGGATGCTTCCTCACGGCAGGACACACACCTGGGCCTGACTGACCGGGCTCAGAAGGGGCCCAGCTGACAAAAGTTTCCCTGTGGGACAAAGGGGCTCAAAGGAGATCCTAAAAATGACAGGCTGGCTGTTTCCCATTGTCCAGCCCCTTGCTGCTGGTGGAGCCAGGACGAGAAGCAGGGAAGGTCCCAGGAAAGGTGCCATGGGGAGGGCGCCAGTCTGGCACAGCCCTTGTTCTCCAGCTGCACAATTCCTGGAACTGACCATGGCAGAGAAACTCTGCTGGCACCAAGGGAGCCCCTCTGCCCTCAGCAGCCAGCCCCGCCTCTCTGGCAGCAGCCGGGGCTGGGCACAGGAGCAGAGCTCACCTGCCAGGCTGGGCACAGGAGCAGAGCTCACCTGCAGGGCTGGGCAGGAGCAGAGCTCACCTGCAGGGCTGGGCAGGAGCAGAGCTCACCTGCCGGGCTGGGCACAGGAGCAGAGCTCACCTGCCGGGCTGGGCACAGGAGCAGAGCTCACCTGCCGGGCTGGGCACAGGAGCAGAGCTCACCTGCCGGGCAGGGCAGGAGGAGCAGTGCTCCCCTGCCGGGCTGTGGCCCCCGGGCTGGGCTGAGAGCTCCGGGAGCTGCAGGGGAGCGGGCAGTGGGCAACGGGGGCTGCTGAGGGCACGAGTGAGACTGACTTCAGAGCACTGCAAAACAATTTCACCAGGGAATCACAGAATTGTTTGGGTTGGAAAGGCCCTGTGAGACCCAGTCCAAGTGCTCCTCATCTCTGCTGAGGTCACTGCTGACCCGAGTCCCCGAGTGCCACACCCACGGGGCGGTGGGTCCCCTCCAGGGGTGGGACTCCATCACTGCCCGTGCTGAGGCACCAACAGCCAGAGGACAGCGACGTGACACAGAACAAACAGCCTCAGCTGTGCCCGAGCAGGGAGCAGCTCTCTCGCCCCTCTGAGAACAGGGCTGTGCCTCCCGGGGAGCGCCGGCAACTGCCGCTCGTGGAGACAGCAGGAGGCACCAGGAGGAGATGCAGCCCTGCTCTGCCATGTGGGATCAGATGCTGTCACCCACCTCAGAAAGGCACAGGAGATGGAGGAAGAGTTTCAGGCAAGGGGATCAGGCATTAAGAAACTCAGCTGTCACATCAAAGGCAATCCTGGAGAGCTGTGAGGGTTCTAAGAAGAAATCACAGATCACACCTAGAAGATGAATGGGGTTGGGTACTCACCATTTCACAGGTACTCAAAAGCTCTGGGCAGCCCAGGTGTCCCGGGCAGCCCAGGTGTCCCGGGCAGCACCCTTCCATGGAGCAGGAGGAACCTCTCCTCTCCTCTCCTCTCGCCCTGGGTGCCAGTGCCACAGCCTGGGGCAGAGCACAGGTGTACCCAGCCCATCCCACCTGTGCCTGCTGGGGACTCTCAGCAGCTGCTATGGGTGCTGACAGAGGCAGCAGCTCCAGCCCAGAGCCCTGAGCCCCCCAGTGCAGCCCACCCTCCCCCTTCCAGCATCTGCTGCAGGGCCAGCAGGGCCAAGGGACCCCTCAGCACAGCAGGGACAGACCCAGCCCCAGCCATGGGAGTGACAAATTTATTCTCTTGTAACACATTTCTTCAGAAGGCAAAACCAGAATTTTGAGCAACGACAGGTCTTTAAAAAAAATGGAGAAGTTCCCCCTCTGGAGAGGGGTCTAAAAGAACAGTTGGAGGAAAAGCTCTCCATATAAATACTGTAAGAAGGGCTGATACCAAACAGGACAAAAATGAGAAAGTTTTAGAAAAGAGAGGAAAAGTATTTGTTCTAGAATTGAGGAGAAAATGTCTTTGAATGAGAGACATCACTGAGTTCCAGAGTTTTGATTTCTTAAATAAACATCTGGGGAATGATTTTATAAATATTTGCAAGTATCATTATTTTAGAAGAAGGATACTGGATGCTCAAAATCCCCATTCTGGAAAAGCTCAGCAGCCAAGGCAAAACCCAGCAGGCAGGAGCTGGGTCCAGGCATTGAAATGAACATTAACAGGGCAGGGAAGGGCTATAACACCCAGGGAAATTACTTTTGGTGGAATAAGCTGCCAAAGGACATTTTTGGGTTTGAACAGGGAGGTATCCTTGGGAAGGTTTTATGGGACACGAGTGACACAGCAGAGTTCTGTGAGTGCAGGGATTTTGTGTCCTGCAGCTCATGCACAGAGCTGAAGAAGAACCTGCTGGTCCCAGCCCGAGGGGGGCTGAGGGTACAAACTCCACGGGGAGGCAGCTGAGATAACCTGGGCTGACAGCACTGATCCACAGCAAGGCTGGAACTGCTTGCACAAGAGAGTCCCCAGCACCGAACGCTCCTAAAGTCACATCTGAGTGGTTTGACAAGGAATTTTCCATCCAGACAGTCGCACTGCCTGTCCCCTCTATTGCCACACATCTGCCTGTCTGGTCTGTGCACAGCCCCGGCCTGAGCCAGCCTCTGGGGCAGGGCAGGAGAAGAGGACCCTGCACTGCACCTGCGGAGAGCAAAGCAATGCAAGACTTTGATTCACAAAGCAACCAAATCCAGCGCGACTCCGTGGTGCTCTGGAGGCTCTCCAGAGGGGGCTGCTAACAGCCACGGCTCTGCAAGGCTCGGGTTTACCTCGGGCACAGCGGGCTGCCTGTCCCTGGGTTCACTCCCAAACACAGCAGAGCTCCAGAGAAATAAGGAGAAGAGCTCTTACAGGGCGGGTTTTACACCCTGTGGAGGTACCAGAGGTTACCAGATGTGCAGTACTACACAGAAGCACTTCACAGCCCACAGCTGGGCTCTGTTCCTCCTCCCTGGCCAAAAGCAGGGGTTCTGTGAGCAGCTGGAGGAGCCGCTGGGAGGGCACGGTCCTTCCCCGCACCTGGGGCTGAGACCTCCCCCTCTGCAAGGTCCCAACGAGCACCACACAAGGAAGCTGCTCTGGTGAAAACACGGAGAGAAAGGTAAAACCCAGTAAATCTAATAGAAAAACTGTACAATATTCAGTGGTACGCTGCCTTGCTTACCGCTGCTTTGCAGAGTGCTGCTAGGGAGCGCGGGTTTAGGCTCTAAAGGGCCGAGTGAGGGGAGGGAGCGCCTCCCAGCACCTGCCGCCTGAGAGAGGAACCTGTGCCGAGGGACCCGGCCGCCTCCGCTGGGGCACGGGCACCGCGGCAGGTCCTCCCACCGGCCCCGGTGCCGCTCCGCCCGAGGATCTGCTGGATCCGCCCGGGATGCCGCGGGAAGCCCCAGGGATCAGGGATTCCGCTCCGGTAAGTCCCCGCTGACCCAGTTATCGGTACTCGCGGCCGTCATTAGAGGCACCGAGAGCCCGAAGCCCCCGAACGGCGACGGGCGCACGGCCGGGATGGATGAGCGGGGTTCCAGCGCAGGGCCCCGACCATCGCGCTCCCCGGCTCCCGGTGCCGCTCCCGGTGCCGCCGTACCTGTGCAGAGGGACACGGCGGCGCCCAGCAGCGGCAGCGCCGCCCGCAGCGCGGAGCCGGGTGCGCCCCGCATGGCCCCGGGGCCGGTGCCAGTGCCGGTGCCGGTGCCTGTGCCTGTGCCGGTGCCTCTCCGGGGCCGGGGCCGCTCCCGGGCCGGGTGCTGCTCCCCCGCCGGTGCCGCTCACCGGCCCCGCCGCCCGCGGCTTTAGCGGCTTTAGCGGGGAGGGGCCCGGGCCGGCCCCGCCCGGACCCCCGCCCCCGGGCCGGGAACGCGGGCTCGGCTCCGCCGCCCCCCGGGACGGGCAGCGGGGTCCGGGCGGCCCCGGGAGGGGACCGGGGGCGGCGAGGGACGCGCCGAGCCCCCGCTGCGCTCGGCCGCCGCTCCCGGGGCTGCCCGGCCCCAGCTCCGCGCCCCAGCCGCGCTGCCCTCGGCGCTTCGGCCCGCAGAGAGGCGAAACACCGGCCCTGGGACAAGGACGATTTTTAATCTTGTCAGTTTTGCCAAATCCCCCTCAGTGTCTTTTGGCACCTGCTCCGGGACTTCTCCATCGGGCTGCACTGAATCGCCCATGAACAACAACGTGTTGAACAGTTTGCAGCGTTTCTGCAATATCTGAATGGGTTTGAACTAAAAGAGATTTAGATTAGATGTTAGGAAGAAAAGCCCTGGCACAGGTTGCCCAGAGAACCTGTGGCTGCTCCATCCCTGGAAGTGTTCCAGGGCAGGCTGGCCGGGGCTTGGAGCAGCCTGGGACAGTGGGAAGTGTCCCTGCCCATGGCAGGGGGGTGGCACTGGACGAGCCTTAAGGTCCCTGTCAACCCCAACCATTCGAGGATTCTGTGATTACACCTGCACAAGCAAAAACCATC
Organism: Haemorhous mexicanus; assembly: GCF_027477595.1. Lineage (NCBI taxonomy): Eukaryota > Metazoa > Chordata > Aves > Passeriformes > Fringillidae > Haemorhous > Haemorhous mexicanus. The sequence goes on along the minus strand of NC_082348.1, from coordinate 465,905 downwards.
TGACTAAATTCCTTTTGCAAGAAAACAAATTGCCCTCTGCCACAGTATAGACCCAGCAGTGAAACCCAAGTATTGGGATCAAATAGCTGTTAAACAGCACCAGAAAAAGCTGCTCTTGAACTTTTTTCTTTTTAAAGTTGTCATTCAAATAGATCCCGGGAAGACACTCAGGACTTCCATGTCACCCCATCCTCAACTCACAGCAACATCTTAGTGAAGTCCAACACAGCAATCCCTATAGGCTGATGTTCTATTGCACTGCAACACAGCACAGCAGAGTATTGCACACCTCACTGCTTGGGGAATAATGCAGGGGGGTTAGAAAATACCTGCCAGGATCCAATAAAATATGAAGGTTTGGGTGTCAGAGCAATAAAACAAGAGAGGAAAAATTGCCACTGTTTTCTTTCTGGAAGCCTGAGCTGGTGACTGCTCCCTGCCCACGGCTCTCAGTCCTGCCCCTGCTCAGCCATCCATCACTTGCCAAGTACCTGTTAAGCCACCTATTACTTTCCTGGAGATCCCAGCTGGCTCTGGGAACACCAGGAGGGAACACTGGATCCTCAGCAGCACCCAGGCACTGCTCACCCTGCTGTCAGACCAGACCATTGGTCCTGGCACATCCATGTTTGCTTCCACTCCTTCCCAAGTCTCACAAACAATGCACTTCATTTGCTCAATGCTACTAGAAAATGCAAGTACAACTCATTCCACTCTGTTTTGGTTCACAGCAAGGAATTATTCTGCTTTTCCATGTAAAGGAAGTTTCCATGTAAAAGAAGTAGGAATTATGTAATTAATTTTTCTTCAGTTTAAGAAAGAAAATGTACAGAACGTTTACTCACGCTTTGCAGAAGTGATGAAAAGAGTATCTCCTGCACTTGTAAAGAAGGAGAATCAAAGCTTTCATTAAATAAAATATATATATACTCAGGGACCTGAAGGTTTGGGTCCTGGTTATCCATCATCACTGAGCCTTCACCCTCTGCCTGATCTTCCTCAGGCCTTTGACATAACAAACACGAGCAGAAACCAAAAGAACAACAACAACAACAAAGGGATGAGAGGGGGAAAAGCCCCACCACGCTTTGAGGCTGTTGTGAGACAAACGTGCTCCCCAGCTTGGCTGTTTGCATGGCATGGCTCATGGGGGACAGGAACAGCCTGTCCTGGGGATTTAGGAGTCTTTGGAAATAGGTACCACCAGAGAAACTTCTGCTGGCTGAAAGCACTTATAGAGTTGGCCAAAAGCCGAGAATTTTGTTTCGTAATTTGTTTTGCTCCACATCAGGACAAAACCAAGATCTACTGAAATTTTGTGCAAAAAACCCAAAGGGAATCCACAAGCTCCCCAGCACGGGCAGCAGGTCAGCAGTCACCCCTCCCCTTGGTCCTCTGCCTCCCACATCAGTGTCCTGGCTACACAGCAGCCTTGCACTCCCTTATTCCCACTCTGCTCATCCAGAAATGCCATAAAACCATCAAAAAATTCTGATCAGGATGATACATTCCAGCAAGAGCATTATATTGTTGGCTGTGGCAATTAGAACAAGAGGTGAAAAAGTCCCAGACTGTTCCAAGAAACATTTTATAATTCTTTAGTCACCCCCTCCCCAGATGCTGCTTCCTATGGCTCTGAAATCAAAGACACAGTAGCCCATAAATCTCCTGGAAAGGTCACACTGCAGTGGGTGGGGGCCTTTCTGATGAGGAGGGTAGTGATGGAACTGCTTGGAGTATTTGAGCATCAGGCATAAGTGTTCAAAGAGCAAGCATTAGTGTAGCTAAAGTTATTTCATCATGGAATGGGTTGGAAGGACCTTAAAGCCCGCCCTGCTCCACCGCTGCCATGGCAGGGACACCTCCCACTGTCCCAGGCTGCTCCCAGGCCCAGGGTCCAACCCAGCTGGGACACTGCCAGGGATCCAGGGGCATTCTTTCTACCTAAGCCCAACCCACCATCTTTCCAATGGGAAGTCTCCAGTAGCCCAGTTCAGAACCATCTCCCAGGGGAGTGAGAGGAGATTTGCCAGAAACAGCAACAGGGAAACTGAACCATCCACCTGGAATGGCCAAAGGCACCAAACCAGAATAAGGGAGAGGGCCAGAGCCCTTCTCCTAAGGGTTTAATTTGAACCCAAGATCCTCATAAAACAGAGCAAAAGACATGGAGAACATGGAGTTGTGTCAAGTTTCTCACACAAATTTTTTTCCGAGTACTTGCAGAGGAGACACAATTAGAGGTTCTCTCACCGCAGCAAACAATTAGAAACAGCAAAATACCTTTTTCTATTTACCAGTCTCAGCATCCTTTCTCCCAGTGAAGAGGGGCTCTCCCATGCTTTAGATCCCCACAGAATCTCGTCACGAGAGACGTGACCCAGTGACTGTGCCCAGAGCGAGCGCGTTCCCAGGGAAAGGAGAAGCGGCCGAGGGCCTCCGGCCGCAGCGTCGGTCAGGGCCGGCCTGAGGCACGGCCAGGGCCGGCCCCGGGCAGGGAGCAGCCCTGCCCCAGCTCCTCGGGGCTCCCACAGCTCCTGGCCAGCCCCAGCTGTCCTCGGCTCCCTGCGCTGCCAGCCCTGCACACAGGACACAGCCAAACCAGCATCGCTGCGGGCACTGAAGTGGGATCGCATTTTAAGGCTCCAGGTTTTCCAGAACATTCCAAGAATGAAAAGAGAGCCATGTTCTGAATCTGAAATACCCACAAAACTTGGGAAAAGGATTTCTGGATGGTGAAAATTGGAGAAAACTGCTGCAGAGACCCATGGGAGAGGAGATGGGGGCGATGCAAAGTCCTTGACTCCAGCTGGCAGCGTGCTAAGGGTGTCATCATCTTTTAAGATCCAAAGAGCAAGCTGAGTGCAAGTTTTAATGTCTTTAACCAAAAAATCCCTGGCCTTGCTAGGTATGATTTCCTTCTGGCACAGTTTTTCACAGTTGACACACGGCTTATCCCTGAGCTTGAACAGAAGAACAATACACAGGGGTGAGAGGAAGGTATGTGTGGCCTTTTCCATGCTGTGAAAGCCACCAAAAAACACCCAAAAAAACCTTTTAAAAAAATCTCTCCATGATACCCACGGGAAGAAGAAAAATCCAGGTGTTGAAGCTGAACACAGCATCAGTTTTTCATTTTTTAAGAGGAAAATATTTCAGCCCAGAAGCCAAGACCTGGACTTGCTGACACTGATGCCAGTATGTGAATGCTGTTGATTTTAGGAGACCAGGGTAGTTTGGTGACAGAAGTGAACAGTCACTGCACTGCAGAAGGTGGCCAGTGTTTGGGTGGGGGCTGCAGTTGGAGCCAAATTATTAATTACTGATGTTAGATAATTTTTAAAATCCACTTCAGAGGTTCAGACACGGGAGAGCAGAGCCCCGAGGAAAGGACAGGAGCCCCAGGGCTGCACTCTGGGTTTTGACACAGAGCTGGATGTCACACAGACCGACACAGTGGCGCCAAGGGGGACACTGAGCTGTGCTCTTAAAAAACCCCAGAGCCCAACACGTGACATCCCCCAGGTGAGAGAGCTGGCAGACACTGGGCTGTGCTGTCCCACAGGCACCATCCTGCCCCAGAGCCCCGAGCAGCCGGGCTGGAACAGAGCAGGGTGATCCAGGGCCAAAGCCCTGGCAGATCCCTCCCAGGGGACCAGGGGCTGCAGGACAAGGCCAGAGAGAAGCTGCAGCCCTGGGGCAGGTCCCAGCTCTCCTCCTGCAGCCCCTTCCTCCAGGAGGGGCTGCCTGGACATGAGCTGGGTCCAGCAGAGCTCAGCCCTCCCTGGCAGGCTCTGGCTCTGTCCTGGCACAGCTCCGTGGGCCAGGCACTGGAGGGTGCTGGGATTGTCCCTTCTAACTGGGAATGTAAGGCCCAGGTGCAGTTCCCAGGTGAGAGCACCTGTCACAGCACCTCAGTAGCTCGACATTGGATGAAACACTTTTCTCACACAAACCCTATCTTTTAATGTATGCTGTGCTTGAGATTCTCTCTCTATAAATGGAACAGCACCTGGAATGTCTTTGCTTCCTTTCTCCAGTGCCAACCACTGTGCCAAGGCTCAGCATTTTGTACAGCAGACATTTTGCCTCACAGGGAAGAGAACTGTTCCTATCAAAACAGTTTAATTCAGGTAAAAAAAATTTCTGGAAGGCTTCATATGGATTTTTGGTGGATAATTCCAGCCCAGAAGCCCACAAGGGAAGTTCCAGCTGAGGGGGAGGAAGCCTTCAGTGACTTCCCTGCAGCAACACTAACTGGAGTGCCTGGCCTCAGGCTGCTCCCAGCAGCTGTCCATCCCCAGGACACCCTGGAGTGCCCCTTATTCCTGACCAGTAACAAACCAGCCTTCTGCATATGGAATCATGGAATCACAGGGTGCTTTGGGTTGAAAGGCCCATCCCATTCCCATTCCCCTGCCATGAGCAGGGACACCTTCCACTATCCTAGGCTGCTTCAAGCCCCATTGAACCTGACCTTGGACACTTCCAGGGATGCAGGGGCAGCCATAGCCTCTCTGGGCAACAAAGAAATCCAAACAAAAATCTACATTTCCTGTACCCCTCAAAATCTGACACACCCCTGGTTCCATCCAGTCTTCCTGGTGTACCTGCTGGGGATTGTCCCCTCCAGCAGGACAGCTGAATCCCACAGGCAGTGCTGCTCATTAGAGCTGTTTTCCCAGGCAGGGCCTTCCCTCAGCAGGCTCTGATCCCAGCGAGGCAGGGCTGGAGCAGCTCTGTCCTGGCTGGTGCAGTGCAAACCCGCCAGACACATGAATAATTCAGCTGCAGCAGGAACTGCCTGTGCCATCGCCATAGCAATACACGCAGCAACGCCCTCACTGCAGCAGATCATGTATAAGAATTCCAAATCTCTTTAGAAGATTACATTTTTGTGGAGGTACCAGAGGAACTCTGATTAATGAACACGCTGGAAAGTAGCAGGGGAGGTTGGGGTGTTCCCTTCACGTGGAACCTCCCCCACTGCCCAAGCCCTGACACCTCCAGGGAAAAGCAGCAAGGAATGCTCTCCTGTGACTGTCCAGACACCTGGAGATGAGGTTAAATCACTCAGGGAACACTTCCCTGGCTGTCACTGAGTTTTCCCTTCCCTGCCACACTCCAGTTCCCAAGAGGGAGCCCAGCTATTCCTGCACAGACCCTGACTGTCCTCAGCAGTAACTGCACGTCGGGACAGCACAGTGGTGCAAGACTTACCCCAACCAAGGGATGAGAACTTGCTAAGAAATAACTCCCAATGACTTCTTTCCTCCTCACTTCCTTGATTCACATTTGCCATAGCGACCCAACTCCAACACACACACTTTGAATAGTTCTGTCAATGCCTGGACCAAAAGTACCTCAGTAGCAGGGGGGAAAGTGAAATATGTTTAAAATAAGCCCTGGATGCTTTGCTTTGCAGAAGGCACTCCTTGCAGCAGCAGCAGTGACTGTGACCTTGCCCAGGACTCCCAGCACTGACAGACTCTGCCAGTGGCTTTTCCAGATAATCTCCTTTACCTAACACAGGATAAAGAGTATTACTGGGGTGTTCCTATGGTTTGTGGTTTTAGCCTTTTGTTGGTTATCCCTTGTGTGCTCAGAGAAGGGAATGAAGCCTCAGGAACAGCTGAGGGAGCTGGGAAGGGGCTCAGCCTGGACCTTGTGGCTCTGCACAACCCCCTGACAGGAGGTGGAGAGAGAACTGTGGTGTTCTTGCTGCAGGCCCTGCATCCTGCAGCATCCCAAGCAGCCCCAGCACAGCTGACAGCCAGTACCCAGCGCTGGGGCTGGCAACCCCAACCCAGCCCAGAGCTGCTCCCAGCCTGCAGTCAGTGCTCTTCCAGGACACAGCACTTTGCAGAGGGTGCTGCAGTGCAAAGCAGAGCTGGAGCAGGTATTTAACAGGATGCCCAGTAAGTTGCTGTGACTCAGAGCGACAGGGTTGGAGGGACACAGCCCAGCTCCCACCAGCACGGCCAGAGCTGCCACCAACCCTCAGCACAACAGGCTGCCTCTCTCCTCCTAAGCCCTGCACAGAAAACACTGGAGAGGTGAAAACTCCAACCAAAAACCTGACCACAGACACCACTCACACAGCACACTGAAGTGCCAGCTCTGCCTCTGTCCCCACTCTGCAGTGCCACCTCCTGTCACCCAGCCTGTCCAGACACCCTGGCTGGCCTCACCCAAGCACCTCCACAGAGCCTGCCTTGCTTCCCAGCTGGTTTAAGCCCTGCTGCCTGTTCCATCAGACGTTACAGGAAGGCAGGAGTCCCAGCAGGCACGGGGCACTGCAGAGCTGCAGGCAGTGCCCACTGCCAGCACTGCTGACCTCCCCCTGTGCCACGGACAGCCCGTCCCTCCCGGGCTGCAGCCCTGTCCCAGCCAGCCCAGGGCACAGCTCACACACACACCAACGTAAAGCAAACCAAAACACACTCAGGCATTTGAATTCCTGTTACAAACTAAGAGAAAAACTCATCAAATCCCACTTTTCCTGGTTTTTCTCATGACATATAATTAGAGACCTGGCAGCTGGTGCCAGCCCAGGCTGCTCTGCAGAGCTGTCTCTCAGCCCCAGGCAGCACCTACCCCACACACTTGGCTCCTGCTGCTCCTCCAGCACTGGGAATGAGGCGCTGCACTCGGCTGGAATGGGACAGGGAGGATGGGGCTGAGCAGGAAAAGTCACAGAGAGGCAGCAGAGCAGAACCTGGTAGACCTGGAGTGCTGAAGGGAACCTGAGGGAAGTGCTTTACCCAGAGAGGAAGCATGGAGAGGCTGATCCCTGCCCAGAGCCTCGGCTCACCTGGGGATCCCAAGCCCACGAATAAAGGAGCTCGTTTCCAAGGGTGAGAGGGCACTGGCACCCCTGGGCTCCTCCACGGGGAGTAAGGAAGGAGAGCCCAGGCAGAGGGAAGCCGTGGTGCCCCTCCCCAGGCTGGGCATCCTGACCACGGGAGGGTGGGGGACAGGGACGTGGCCAGGGCCATGTCCAGAGAGAGCCCAGCCCCTCGGAGGGGCACGAGCAGCCCCCAGGACCCTGCGGGTACAGCCCAGAGTCCCCCTGGGGACACCTGGTCACTGACAGGCAGTAACACAACTTAAACACTCCCACGTTTGACTTGAAAACATTCTATTTAATTTATACAAATAACTACTAAATAGAAAAAGTAGATTAAAACAAAATAGTTATTTTTCTGGCAGAGTTTAAATGCATATTATATAGCTTAGAAGAAATAAAATGCATTTTCCCCACAGCATTCATGACCTAGTATTCTAGTTAACTCCTCCACTGCTTTCCTTTCCCAGATCAGTAAGATGCCAGACTCAAGGTCCTGTGGGAAATGGCTATATATACGTTCCATATTCCAACTGAAAATATGGTACAGACCACACACCTACAAATGTGAAGCACTTAAAATGTGACTATCGAGTTGTAATATGATAATACAGAAAACAATTCATGTTTCAGGTTATATTGTGTTACAAAAACGTCTGTGTAAGAAATCATGAAAGAGGCCACATAAAAATAAGCTTTAACTTTATGCACTTATTTTACAGTTTAAAAAACTGGCAAGTGCACTAGTAATAAATAATTTGCAAGTTTTGGATAAACAAGAAATTCCTAATGTTCAGCATTATTGTAAACATCAGTACACATGTAAAATGCAGCTAAAGTCTGACAGTTACATTTTCAGTTTACCGAATTCTTTTCCTATTACTCAGGCATAGATCAATGCAGGATACAGCCAATCATATTTTTGGCAAGTCATGTCGTTAAAATTAACAGTGACAGTGCAAGTAAGGAATGCAAAGAATTCCTAGTGCAATAAAGAAGAGAAGCACAGGCAATATTGCTGATTAAAATTTACCACTTCCATGTGTTCACCTTGGGAGTGATTAGGAGAATTAAAATAAAAGATTATTAAAAAAAAAAAAAAGGGAAAAATAAAGGAAACAAAAAAAAAAAGAAAAAGAAAGAAAAAAGAAAAAAGCTGTTCAAAGCCATTGTTTAATGCCCTGATCTTGTCTTAGGATTTCTCTGTCTTCCTTCAGGCCACTAGCTCAGCCACAGCCCGCCCCGCTGAGTCCTCGGCGCTCGCCCGGCGTGGCCCGGGCGGCACCCGGGGTCCCCAGCTGCTCCCCAGAGCTCCTGCTCCAAGCAGCCACGGGGACCAGGGCTAGGAACTGCCTGGCCAGAGCCCTCCAGGCCAGCCAGGTGCCTTCCTGCCGGGAGAGCACCACGAGGAGAGGGTCAACAGTCAGCTTTCAGTTTGTCTAAGGAATTGTCAATTTTGGTCAAAGTCTTTTTGATGCGCAGGGCTGTCAGTCTGGCCGAGGGGTTCTGGTACCAGCACTCCTTCATCAGCTTGGCAAGGGACGTCAACGTCTGGGGAAGAACAGAAACCACACAGCACAGGGGTCACTCACAAATAACAAGCCAAGGAGCGCTGGCTGGGGCCAAGCACCCACACAGAGAGGTTTTATTGCCTAATGAACACTCCATTTTCAGAGCTTCCCACTATGTATCAAATACAGAGCTTACATGTTTTGAAAAGCTCCTGAAGTCTGGTAACTTGATTAAACCAAGAGCACAACTGGCCCACAGGCTGACCAGAGTGACCAACCAGTGCAACTTTAAACAACAGAGTGCTGGGGTTTTTTCTAATTAAGCAAACACTATACAGAATTTCTTTTCAATGAAACCAACTCCTGCAGACCCATGAAGGCAGCTGAGAAGGTACAGAAGTTCTGACTGTGATTTCATCATGCCCAGCAAGATTTAACTGGCTGGGCTCAGAGCACAGGGCACAGCTCCACACCCAAACCTCAGCGACAGCCACTCTGTCTGCCCAGCCCTACAGATTTCAAACTGACTGCCACACTCCGGGGTAAGGGCAGAACAGCTGGGCAGCCTGGAGAGGCCAGACTGATACTGATGAAGAAAAATTAACATGAGCATCAGTCTTTCAAAAAGACCAACAGCCCCCTGTGTTGTAGGCAGGAAAGCCCAGCATTCTGTTGTGAGTGCTTGTAATCCACAGAAAGCCCTGGTCCAGCTTCTCTCCCCTTCACCTCCCCTCGGAGGGAGAGCAGCCACTGGGAAAAGCAGCTGTAAGGGTTTTTGCTAAATCATGTTCCTAAAAGGCAGTCTGTGAGTGGCTCAGACCTGGCAGCTGTCAGTTTGCTCAGTGCTCCCCAGGCCAGGCCAGCACACCCCACCCTGCCCAGGTGACACGGCTGACGAGGCCATCGAGAACCTCCGCAGGGAGTGACAACTGGGAAAGCCCCCATGACAACGTCAGAGAGACCAGCACACACTGACCGGGTCTGAGAACCATCTGTTGGGAATGTTGGGCCTCTGCTGATCCACACAGACCACCTTCCTCATGTCTTCAAAACTGGGGTCGTTCGGAACCAAGTCATAAAAGGGTGGTTTGTAGTCTTCCACAATTCCTGGTGAGACACAAACAGACATCACTCAACGTCTGAGACAGTGAACAGCACTTCTGCAGGGACAGAGGGAACACAGAACCCACCTAAGAGGCACAAAAATCCTTTAGAACTCAACCCTACAGCGTCATGCAGCCTCCGAACAACAGAACAGCCCTCACTGCCCCAGGAACAGCTTTTTCTACTCAAAATGTTAATTAATTGGCTCATACTGCAAGTCCACAAATTATGAGCTATACCCACTTTGCAGATGCTGGAGCTGAAAGAAGAAGTAATCCCCTTGCCAAAAAGCCATGTTTTCTAATGCATGCAGCTTTCCTGCCTACCAAAACCTGGGATTTCTACAAGCAGGTGGAAAAATGCAAGGTCTGCACTGGGGTTTCTAACAGGCTCAACACACACTTAGGTGCTCCTGTAATTCCTGAAAGAGTCCAATAAGCATGTCAGCATCCACAGACCCTCAACGTGCAGCTCTCTGATTCCTCACTGGATCAGGCTCACCAACCATCTGCAGGGAGCCCAGCCTCCTTAGGAAGCCAATTTATAAACTGGTGTTCAAAGACAGGCATCTGGGTCAGCAGTGTGGGACATGACAGAGCTAATGAGGCCCTCTGTGTCCAGCAGGAACATCAAATAGCTGCTGCTGACAGAAATTCCACAGACTGAAACCTGCTGTCCCACAGCCAGACATGAAATCCAGGAGAATCTCTGCTGCTTTGGATACCCTGCAACTGAAAAGAGGTTCTCAATATTTCCTACAGCAGTTGAATTTTAGTTTTCCTGTTCTATTGGAGATGAAGATCAAAATCCCATAGATATTCTGTGCATACTCCACTAAAGTCTGTAAACCCCTGTCTGTGATCATTAGTCAAAAAGGGAAACAGGAGATTACAAGTGCCTTGGAGAACAGTAGGGTAATTTGGAGACCTGCCTACCCAAGCAAGTTCCCACAGAAGCACCAGGTAGGTGGCCTGGTGCTATTCCAACGTGGACACAAGTGACATGTGCTGTGTAAAGCAGCATCACCCACCCTCCTGCTCAGAGCAACCCCCAACTGCAACTACCAAACATCACCTGCTGGGCTGAACTCCTATCTTAGGAATCCATTTTAATGTGAGACCTCACGAACACAACGCCCTCTGTGCCCTTGCTGCCACACCTGTCCTGCAGGTCAGGCCAGGGCCTGGCAGGAGACAAACACCCAAATCTGGCTGTCACAGAGCTCTGGACACGCTCCCAGGGCCACGAGGACATGACAGATGAACTTTGTCTCTGCAGAGAGCCTCTGGCTCTGATTCACTGCTGTCATGTGCTCTTTCCCAAGCACAGGGCACAGGGCTGCCTGCTGCAAAGACTCGCAGGACTGAAGACAAAGGAAGCAGGCTGGCCTTTGCTCCAGTAGTGCCTGCAGAGCCTCTGAGCCCTGTCCAGCCTGGCGGGAGCCCTTGGCAGTGCCAGGGGCCACTCAACCTCTGTCCCACAGTGTGTCACTGACCCGTGACACGCTGCCCTCGCCCACTGCTGGGGACACCCAGCTCCCCCAGCACAGCCCACAGCCCGGCCTGCCTGCACAGCTTGGAGTGACTTCTGTCATTGCCAGCACACCCTCCTGCTCTGCTGGGGCTGCTGGCTTTCTACTCTGCAATCACCCACACCTCACAGGTACTGCAGCAGCTCCTTCCCTCCCCTCCTTGTCACTTCACAGACCCCAGAACGGTCTGAGAGGGAAGGGGCATTAAAGCTCATCCCACTCCACCCCTGCCATGGCAGGGATTCCTTCCCCTGTCCCAGGCTGCTCCAAGCCCCAGTGTCCAGCCTGGCCAGAGAACCAGGGGCAGCCACAGCTGCTCTGGGCACCCTGTGCCAGGGCCTGCCCACCCTCCCAGGGAACAATTCCCAATATCCCATCCATCCCTTCTGGCACTGGGAGCCATTCCCTGGGTCCTGTCCCTCCACCCCTTGTCCCCAGTCCCTCCCCAGCTCTCCTGGAGCCCCTTCAGGCCCTGCCAGGGGCTCTGAGCTCTCCCTGGAGCCTTCTCCAGGTGAGCACCCCCAGCTGCCCAGCCTGGCTCCATAGCAGAGGGGCTCCAGCCCTGGGACATGTCCATGGCCCTCAGCTGACTTTAAGTCCAGCTTGTCCTGTGCATGCACAAATCTCACTGCTGAACCTGACACAAAGCACAGCAGCAGCTCCAGCCTCGCACAGGGAACAACGACCACACACCAGGGCTCCCCTGAGCAGGAACCACCTCTGAGCTTCTGGTGTCACTGTCCTTGTGGAACAAGAGCACAGCCCTGGGAACAACCATAACAACTCCCAAGGATGTGAGCTGTGAGTGCCAGGCACCAGGTAAGTGCTGAACCAAGGGAGCACGTTCCAAGTGCAGGGAACATTCTCCAGAGAGCCAGCACTGCTCCATTTGAAGAGAGGCAAACTCAGCTTTGGGGACTGAAATCACATTCTGAGTACAGAGAAAATGCTGGCTGGCTCCTACTGCAGCACAGAGACAACACACAAGTACTTGTTTGTGCCAAAGGAGTTTCCTATTACATTTTCCTCCTCATACTAAACAAGAAAATACCAAGAACCACTGTGTCACCTAGAAGATCATTGGGTAAGTTTTTAAAAATAAAAAAAATAAATTAGAATAAATAAATAAAAATTTAGAACTACAAGACTTAGTAGTCATGTTAGAACAACTTCAAGCTCTCTGTGAGCTGAAGCACTAGATCAGGCTGAGTCACAGGAAGGCTGTCCATGAGCCCAGGAGAGCACAGGGAGCTGATGAGTGCCTCTGGCCCCCCAAGACACCACCCTGCCTTGCTCCTGCAGGCTCACTCCCAATGCCAAAGTGTCACTGCAAAGCAAACAGGGTTATCAGCGTGACCACCTGACCAGCAATGATTCCCACACAGCTCAACACACAGAGGGCAGGGAAGATGTTTACTCCATCCCAACCAGTGCAAGGGTATGGAATTACTTACAGCAACAGCCAGGAGTACAGAGTAACTGGTTCTGTGCAATTAGTGTCACCAGCACCTGAAACTTCAGATGTCCTGATGTGACCAATGCAGGGACAGATCTGCAGTGCTACTTTCCAGCTTGGTAAAGCAAAAGCAGTCCTGAATTCTGGTACCTTCTGCACTGCCTTTATTTCTGTCTTTTAGGGTTTGTCATGAGAAACAGACACCTACAAATATTCACTATGGTTTAATGACACAAGGAAGAAGGATAGAGGCCTTGTGATCTAAAATTTTAACTTAGATATTTGATATAAATTATGTCTCACCAGGACTTAGAATGAGCAGGGGACTCTGTTCTCTGCCTTGACAGGAGTGGCAACAGGAATTACCACTGTAGCCAAGACACCAAGAGCTTCCTCAGCATTTCAGGGATCTCTGTGGGGCCCAGCCCGGTCCTGTGCACCGTGGGGCAGGTGCCCTGCTGTGCACTGTGGGGCAGGTGCCCTGCTGTGCACCGTGGGGCAGGTGCCCTGCTGTGCACCGTGGGGCAGGTGCCCTGCTGTGCACCGTGGGGCAGGTGCCCTGCCGTGCAGTGCCCTGTGCTGCAGGGCAGGCACCCAGCCCTGCAGTGCCCGTGCCCAGCTCTCCCGCAGCCAGGGCCGCAGCCCAGGCACTCACCGTTGCTGACCATGCGCCTGGCCACCTCCCAGAGCACCAGCCCGAAGGCCCAGATGTCCACGCGCTTGTAGGAGTCAAAGCAGTCGGCCTGGATCGACTCGTCCAGCACCTCCGGAGCCATGTAGCGCTTGGTGCCCACACGGGGATTGTTCCCCACATCCAGCTGGTTTGTGCTTTGGGAATGCATCACTGCCAGGCCTGAAGGACACAAAAAACAAGGCACTGTTAAGCCCCTTCAGCTGCAGCAGCACACGCCCAGAGCCCCGGGAGCAGCGTCCCCGTCAGATGGTTTCAGAGAGAGGAGCCGAGGGCCCAACTGTGCAAAGACCAACGGGGTCAGCTCCAAACCTGCCAGCCAAACCAGCCCCGGGGCCACAGACAGGCCCCTTATCTCCTAAGGGATTACCAACAAGCATTTTATTGCACTCTTGCAAAACATTGTCATGAAGTGTTTTGCAGCCACTGGATGTCCCCAGCACTCCGGGCACGGATATGCAGAGGCCAAACAGCTGCTGCTTAGAACAAAACAATTTTACACAGCATTCAAGTTTATTTATAGACCTTTTGGGTAGGTGGATACACCCGAACTGTGGGGAAAGGAGAAGAAAAACACGGCACGAAGGATACACACAAGTTAAAAAAATAAAGCTGGAAAACAACAACACCGTATTTGCAGCAGCTTGAAAAACAAACATCCTCAAGCAGATCTAAAATGAGTCAGACAAAACCACTCTACCTGGTTTCTACTAATTACTAAACATTTAAGCAGAGAACATTATGTGAGGGACCAAATTACTGTAAATTTGGAAACACACAGAGCACTCATTTGGCCCCGGTAAACAGAGAGCACTGCAAATTGAGGAGCAGTGGGTGCATGGCAGAGCCAAGCGCCACAGAGGGCGACGCAAACTCTCCCTAATTTCCTCAACAAATCTTCTAAGAATGACATATACTATTTACATTTAACAGGAGTTTATTTTAGGTGAACCTTAAAAGGCTTTTTACCTCAGTCCCACAAAAACTAACCTATCACCAGATCATTCGTTTGCCTTTCTTTCCAAAGAACAGTCTGCTCTTTAACGTAATAAAAATTTGAAAAACACTTTTCTACAATTCAAATGCACTTCAAGATATTTCAAGCTCATGAGAATATGCTTATGGCACCTCTAGAAAGATCACAGAATACTTTGGGTTGGAAGGGATCCTAAAGTTCATCCAGTCTCACCCTGCCATGGCAGGGACACCTCCCACTGTCCCAAGCTGCTCCCAGCCCCAGTGTCCAGCCTGGCCTTGGGCACTGCCAGGGATCCAGGGGCAGCCCCAGCTGCTCTGGGCACCCTGTGCCAGGGCCTGCCCACCCTCACTGTAAAACATTTCCTACATTTAATGTAAATCGACCCTCTTTCAGTTTCAAACCAGCTCCCCTTGGCCTATCACAACAAGCACTGCTGAAATGTTTGTCCCCACCCTTCTTAGGGACACCTCATGTACCATTTCATGACCCCAGACTGATGAGAAGAAGTCTGCTCCCAGATCCAAGTACTTCTGTCAAATACTGACACACACACTTTTTTTTTTATGTGCTACTTTAAATTCATATTAGATTATATTATACAGTATCTATGGTGAGTAATTTTTCCTTGAAAAAAGCTTGCAACAGCAAACAAAGGTCAGAAACCACATTTCCTGGCCAGCTCTGAAAACATCAGGACCTCGGAGAACACTTAGACAAAAATTGTAAAACTTCACCCAAACTGAGCAAAACAGATTGCAGAGGCTGTCAGGCCAAGGTTTGCAGCAGAGGCCAGTCAGCCCCCACACAGCCCAGCCCAAGCAGGGCCCAGGGGTCGGGACAGAGGGCTGTGGCTGTCACACAGGCACCCCCGATGCCTGGAGCTGGGGAGCAGAGCCTGCCCACGCTGCCTGAGGGGCACTGAGCCCAGGGCAGAGCAGCTCCTGCTGCCCCACAGCAGCTCCTAAGCAGGAGCCCCTGGTGTGGCGGGGCTGGAGCACCCAGCCGCGCTGCCCGCAGAGCCAGCCCAGCCAGGCACCGGCACCGGCACGGCCTGGGGAGGACAAAGGCAGACTGAGCAGCAAGGAGTGACATCCCCTCCCGGGCTCTGCCTCACGGCACTCTGAGCCAGCCACTGCTGCTCCTGCAGCTCCTGACCTGGGCTGCCACGGCCACAGCAGCCCCGGACCCTCACAGGAGCAGAGCAGAGGGTGGAAACAAGGCAGAGCCTCAAGGAGAAAGGGCAGGAATGCACGCCAGGAGCAACAGATTCTTTGGTCAGTTTCCCTTACGAAGGAGCAACATAGGAAAAAGGTGACAGGTATATGTCTGAGGAGTTCACATTTTAAAAATGGCTATTTTAACCACCATAAAAACTAATCAGGAGATGTTTACTGCTGTGCTCTCTTAGAAAAATCTCTCAGACCTCTGAAACATCTAGAAAAATAGTGTAACAGATTTCACTATACCAGTGCCATGTCAATCAATGCCTGGACACGCTGCACCTCCTCAGAGTGAACTACAAATTTATTTAAAAGACACTCTCTGACACTTTGTATTTTCAATTTACTGCTGCATTTGTTACGATTCCCACAGCAAACTTCCAGAGGCCCAAGTATGTGGCTTTCATGTTTTCCCTGTCTGTATCTCAAGTCCCTCAGGCAGAAGTGACAGAAACTATGAGTAGAATTATTATTTTAAAAATTCCCATCTCTTGATACACTTTTTGCCTAGGCAATGGTGCCCCAATACAGTTCTACCACTATTCCTTCCTTGTCTGCAGAGAAAAGCAAAAAAAAGTTACTGTCAGACATCCCTCCAAGGTGTGAACAAGCCACCCTGCTGTGACTGCTCCTCAGCACCCGTGCATCCTGCCTCAGTTCCAAACCAGCTGGTCCCGGGGAACTCGCTTTGAGCCCACGGAACGCTCTGCACGGCCCCAGCCGACAGAGCGACGGCCCCGGGACAGCGAGCACACGGCTCGGCCCGGCTGTGGGAGCACACACGCTGTTTCAGAAATGAGGTCTAAGCCCCGCATCCTCAGGGATCGGAAACGGGATGGAACCACGGAAACCCGGGAAACGGCCCCAAAAGCGCGGCTGGGCTGCAGGCGCCACCTGGCGGCCGCGGCGGGCACTGCGGGGAGCGCTCGCGAGGGAGCGACAGCGCCAGGGTCGGGGACAGGGGACACGGACGGGGACAGGACGAGGACAGGACGGGGGGTTCACGGACGGGGGGGTCACGGACGCGGGGGTCACGGACGGGCACATAGACAGGGGTCAATGCGGGTCACGGACAGGGGTCACGGACAGGGGTCACTATGGGCTCACGGACAGGGGTCACGGACAGGGGTCACTATGGGCTCACGGACAGGGGTCACGGACAGGGGTCACTATGGGCTCACGGACAGGGGTCACTATGGGCTCACGGACAGGGGTCACGGACAGGGGTCACTATGGGCTCACGGACAGGGGTCACGGACAGGGGTCACGGACAGGGGTCACGGACAGGGGTCACTGTGGGCTCACGGACAGGGGTCACGGACAGGGGTCACGGACAGGGGTCACGGACAGGGGTCACTGTGGGCTCACGGACAGGGGTCACGGACAGGGGTCACGGACAGGGGTCACGGACAGGGGTCACTGTGGGCTCACGGACAGGGCTCACGGACAGGGGTCACTGTGGGCTCACGGACAGGGGTCACGGACAGGGGTCACTGTGGGCTCACGGACAGGGGTCACGGACAGGGCTCACTGTGGGCTCACGGACAGGGGTCACGGACAGGGGTCACTGTGGGCTCACGGACAGGGGTCACGGACAGGGGTCACTGTGGGCTCACGGACAGGGCTCACGGACAGGGCTCACGGACAGGGCTCACGGACAGGGCTCACGGACAGGGCTCACGGACAGGGGTCACTGTGGGCTCACAGACAGGGGTCACGGACAGGGCTCACGGACAGGGGTCACTGTGGGCTCACGGACACACCCCCCAGGCCCACAGCACCCCTTGCTCCTCCCGCAGCCCCCCGGCCCCTGGCTCGGCAGGAGCAGGGCTGCGCTCACCCAGGTCGGCGATGCAGCACTGCCCGTTCTTCTTGACGAGGATGTTCTTGCTCTTGAGGTCGCGGTGGGAGATGGCCGG
This sequence comes from Haemorhous mexicanus, assembly GCF_027477595.1. Lineage (NCBI taxonomy): Eukaryota > Metazoa > Chordata > Aves > Passeriformes > Fringillidae > Haemorhous > Haemorhous mexicanus. Next base: position 448,647 of record NC_082348.1, on the reverse strand, counting down.
CTTGCCCTGCGTGCCGAAGATCTCGATGTGCAGGTGCGCCAGGCCGCTGGCGATGGACAGCACGATGCGCAGGCAGCTCACCGTGTCCAGCGTGGTCAGCTGCAGGTAGTCGTACAGAGAGCCCATCTCGTGGTAGTGTGTGATCAGCCACAGCTGCGTGCTCGAGTTCCTGGAAGTCATATCGGATGCAATAAAACCTAGAGGGAGAGGAAGAAGGAGAAACAAGAAAATAAACTGACAGAGCTCCTTCAAGACTCCCCGAGACAAGCAGCTCCGCTAGGAAGAGCAGGTGCTGATAATGCCAAGGCTGTGGGAGCGACCCCGTACAGCCCAGCCACCCAGGAGCTGCACTCGATGATCCTTGTGGGTCCCTTCCAGCTCTGAATATTCTGTGACAAGGCAAATCAGTACTGCTGGCCCCTCTTGCAATGCACAGCTTGTTTAATTACAGCTGCACTGCGGACCACTGCAGGTACCGCTGTGAGGAAAGCAAGTGCTGGAACTCTAAGAACCCATTTACATACTTGTCAGTCACATCAAAAAACTAGTTAATAGCACCACACACTTTAAAAGTATTTTTATTTTTCCTTCTTTTTGAAGGACTTGGGGGTGGGGAAGTTCCCAGTCAAGCAGAAAGACCCCAAGTCTGTAGCACATTTGCTGCTGCCAGTTGAGAGGGTCACACTGGAAAGCAGAAACCCCTCAAACCTCAAGCCAGGAACAACCATTTCCATTTTTGGAGTCCACAGGCAGTCAGCACAGGCTGCTGAGAAAAGGGTGACATGTGTGGCCCAGCCACAATGATCTTCTATAAAGAAACAGAGAAAATTTTCTCTGAATTCCCCACATTCAGGGGAAGCTCCCTTCCTGTCACCTCTGCATATATACACACAGTGACCTCAACAGCTTTAGCTGGGAACAACAAGTTTTATTCCCAAGTCAAAGGAACAAATCATGCTTATGAAAAGCTCACATGCATTTGTCAGAAAGAACACCCACTGCCTTCTCTCCTAAAGTCAGACTTGTGCACAATGTGACATTTCTGTAATCTGTGATATTGTTTAATATTGCGTCTAAAAAAAGTCCATAAAATAGCCAACAAATTTGACAGTCATCAAGAAAGACTAAACACAGGCAGAGTACCAAGGAAAATGTGCAATGTCATTTCAGCCAAGTCACTTGCTCTCTTGGGAAGGGAAGTTCAATAATTCACATTTCAGGAGGCCACCAAATTATTTTTGTAGTAACAAAGGAACCGCTTCAGGAAACACACAAATGTCTAGCAGAGTGAGCTAGAGAGCCAGGGAACGTTCTCTGACAGGAAGCAAGAATAAGGAGCCAAAGGAAAACTGATTGAAGACAGATTTTGGGTGAGGTAGTGTCAGCACTCAAAACGTGCTGCTGCTTTTATTTGCAGAGGTGGCACACCAGTGACAGAAGGGCACGTCTGTTAGGAATCAAAGGGCTGCTTAAACCTCAGACATGGCTCTACACAACAAAGCCACTTTCCCAGTTCTCAGAACCGAGCACATGAGGTATGAGTGATGCACAAGGTCCATTTACTTTCCTATTTACAGGGGAAAAGATACATCATGCAGCTACAACTGAAGTTTAAACACCAAAAGAGCTTACTCTCACCCTGAACACAACAGTTAAACAGAATACCGGATTCATATTGCTGTTTACTTAGCCATAAGGAAAAGTATTCAAATCCCCAAATCTCATTACAAACTCCTCCCCACCTTTTCTCCCTCCATTTCTGCAGGGAAACTGAGACTACAACCAAACACAGCTCCAGCAGAGCTTCCCCTGACACACTGGGCAGGACTCTGCCATGGGAGCTGCAGGAGCCAGTCCCTTCCACAGGGCTCTGTGGCACCTCCACTGTTTTCTGTGTGCTCAGCTGCCAACACCTGGTTCATCTGGCTGATTAAGAGCTTCCTGCTGGAATACTGCAGAGCAGCAAGTCACAGCTGCTATGACACATTCCCCATTTGAGACTCAGCCCCTCCTGGAAGTCTCTCCCTGAGAATTCCTCCCCAGCCATTTATCACAACACAAGAACCTAGAGACTGTGAGCTGCCTGGTGAGAGTGCAGTGCTTCACAGGTGACCTGTCCAGGTAACTCACCTTTACACCAGATACACCAGGATACAGAATGTGCTTGTCCTACTTACCTAAAATATTCTCGTGCCGCAGCAGTACAGTGTTGTACAGCTCAGTTTCCCTGAACCAGGACTTTTCATCCCTAGAAGAGAAGATCTTCACAGCCACATTTTCTCCTTGCCACTGACCCCTCCAAACTTCTCCATAACGGCCCTTTCCTGGTGAGGGAAAAACACAGGAGAAGCTGTCAACTAACAACCAGCCTTCAGCAGGCAGAACTCGACTGTCCTGAACCAAGTACCACACCTGGTGGTCTGACCTGCCCTGTGTGCACTCCTTACCTCTGGAGCCACACTGTGCTCCAGCATCACTCATTTTTCCTGGCTGCTTTGCCTGCAAGCCCTGTGAGTGGGATCTCCCTTCCCTACACACCAGGGCAGCACAGAGGGCTTGAGCTGGGAGGTGTCACCATTCACCACCAGCAAGGAAAGTGGTTTTGCAGCTGAAGTGACTTATGCAGCACATGGCAAGGTCAGTGTGCACAACACAGAGCTGAGAATTCTGCAGCAAGGACAGGAAGGAAATGTAATGCTGGGGATACAGCCCTTACCTTTCTATTCCATTATCAGCCCTTGCAAAATGAAGATTTAAAGAAAACAAAAACCCAAACCCATCCACAAACAGAAAAAGGATTAAAAACCACCAACCCCACCAAAACCAACCCCTGTCCTGTGCAGACCAGGACATACTGTCTGCAAGCCAAGCTTTTTACCCCAATAGCTTCCTCACCTCTCCAGTGCCTGCACAGCATCCTGGCTCCATGTCAATGCCTCCAGGTATCTTTGACCCAAATGCCTCCTAAACTCAACTAACACTACTCAATTAATAATAAAAATATGCTGAAGAAAAATTTAATGAATCCTCAAAACTAACACTAAAGGCCTACAAGAAACTGAACAGCCAGGAGACACTGACCTACACACTCCACAAGTGTGATCTGGCGAGCCACCGTTCTTTGCACCAAGAAAGGAAGGCCAGAGCCACTTCCAGATGTGCAGGAATGGTCCAACAAATCCTGTTCAGAAGGAAAAGCAGAAGCTAAGGACCCACGAGAAACCCCATTTTTCCCTGTTTACATGCACAAAGCACAGGTTAGGTTAAAGCTCAGGGGTATCTCTGTGGCTCTGGGGATGCCATTGGTCACTCGGGATCAAAAAACATTTGCTTAGTAAGTCATTATTACTTTAATAAGTCTAATAAATATATGACAACACATGTCTGTGCACTGGAAGCCCACTCCTGGCATAGCAGCTATCCTCTGTCATGAGATTCTGCCCTTTTTCAGCACTTCACTCTTCTTTTACTCACCTTATGTCCTCTCAGTTCTGTTTCTGATATCCGTTCCAGCCGGTGCAGGCATTTAAAACCAAAACCAGTTTTCAAATAAATGAGGTGAGGGGATTTTCCAGCATCACCCACACAAGATTTGCCATTGATATTCCAGAAAAACTTCTGTAACAAATCTTTCTTAAAAGCTTTATCAGTTTCTGGTATTTTTAGTGCATAGAAAGCAGACTTTGAGCTGTAAGCTTATAATAAACATGAGTGAGGTCCTGACAGAATGTTAAAATCTCATTAGCCTTGTAAAATGCTAATGCCCAGCTACTTTTACAGCCAGGAGTTTTGTACTAGTTCAAAGCATTAACAACTATTGCTGGACTCTTTCTTTACTAAGGAAAATAGGATAAAAAAGCCTAAGTGTAATCAACCTTCTATTATTTCCAGAATACTGCATTGCTGGGCTTGGACCAGATATCCATGAAATCTCATTTCTTCTAAGAACCTCTTAATGAGTGCTCAAGAAAAAGAATCTGGGAGTGACAGAAACTACCTTACTTTTGAACACAAACTGAGGGCTCATTTTCCTTCCTGCTTGCATCAGAGGCAAAACAAAAGCAACAAAACCAAAAAATCATCCCCAAAGTTATGTGCAGCAACTGTAAAAACAAGATTTGAAGAGGCCAGAGCTCCTTCCACTAAGCAGCTTAGGGCTTTAAGCACTTGCTACACTGCAGAGACTAATCCTAAATGTAAACTTATCTAATGTGTGACAAAACCAGTGACTTGAAACACAATGGAGAAGAAAAATCTGGAATCTAGAAGACTTGCTGCTTGATGAACATCTGGGCACAGGAGCTACCAAAGACATTTTGTGCCTCGGCCGCACTGGGAGGCAGAGCAGCAGCACTGGCACCGCTCAGCTCAGAGGGCCTGGCAGCTGCCAGCTTCTCCCAGCTCTCTGAAACTGAATCTGGATTTTTTTCTTTGCAGGTTTTATCACCATTCCCAGGTAACATTAAATAACTAGCAGTACAAGAGGTCTGCAAATGGCTTGAAATGATCTTGCACAGATAAGAGAAGAGCTGGTAAAAGCTGGAAGTCAGCGTTTAAGGACCAGCTGCACACATGCCTGGGCCATGGTGGATACAGCAAGACTGGCTATTTCAAACCAGTAACATGGAATCAAGCTTTGTGGGCTCATTAAACAGAGCCAAAGGCATTACAATAAAAAAAGAAAAACGAATATTAACAGACACAGGCCACTCTTAGCCTTGCAGTGAAAGCACATTATGGTGGGACAGCACCAAAATAGAAAATTATTTCCAGCCTCTTAATGTTGGGGACATTTTATCTCAGCAATGCAAGGAGAAGAAAACTCTGCTTTGCTTCAAAAACGCACTCCATCTGCCTGAAGCTTTCCTTGCTCTGCTCAGATACAGGGAGGGACAGCTGCTGGGACATTTGTGCTCTGGCCTGGGGGAAGGGGGAAGGGACAGTCACCTGCAGAAAGGGAACACTCCCCAGCTCATTTCATTTTCCAGAGACCGTGTGAGCAAGAGCATACTTTGAAAGCCGAGCTTTGAGTAAGAATTGCACATTTCTTAGAACTCCCACTGCTCCTCCATCAGCGAAATGTCACTGGTATCCCAGCCATCCCAGCGTCCTGCTACCGAGATCATGACAGTCAGGCCTGAAGGTTTTAAATTTCAAAATTATCTGTATTTTCTCTCTCACCTAGCATCACATCTTTTCCAACCCTTCAGGCTGTTGTATATCAAACATGCAGCACAGTTCTTCACCTCTCCCATCACTTCAGGCCCCCCAACAGTCAGGCACACTCTTTAGATGTGCTGACACTGTCTCCAGGAACACAAACACTTGCCCAACCCATCTTTTGGTTAAAATTCATCAATACTACAGTTTTGGGAGCACAGGAACGGCACCATACAAGTCCTGAGGCCAAGTGGCATCCCCTGGCAGCAAAACATGCTGAGTGATGTGGCCACACAGAAGGCAGGGAGGGGAGTTTGGGCGTGAGGAAAACTGACACCCTGCACACAGGTGGGTCACTTACTGCCAGCGTGCTGTCCCCCACGTTCGAGGCAATGAGGCCCTCGATTGTGCCATACTCTGCATCCCTAGAATTGAGCCTCTCCATGTGGTTTTTCTGTATTCTCCGTATGATCAGCACAGCTACTGCAGAAAAAACTACCAACACTACCACAGGAGCCAGGATAACGATGATTAGTGTTTCCATGCTGTAACCTGCAGCTTCTCCTTGAAAGGTTTGCCCTTGGAAAAGAGGGGGAAGGGAAAAAGTGTGAAAAGAGAGAAAAAAATAATTTTGCAGATTCCCAGAGAAAGTCTTTCAGCCCATTAGCACTGACACCAACCCCGAGCTCAGTGCCCACCCAGCGTGACAGAGAGGCCGTGCCACAGCCAGGTGTGAGCACACCTGCATGGAGGATGTGGAACAGCACAGCCCCCACCTGCACTGAGCCACTTCTCACAGGCAGTGCCTCCATCCTGACTCCAACCCCACACTGCAACCCCCTCACTGCCCCAGCCACAGAGACCAGTCCACCCGTGGGCACCAGGCCCCAGGGTGGGGACCAGGGCACAAAGGCATCCTGTGCCCATGAAACCCTTCCTTCAGCCAGCACTGGAGCCATCTCTCTCCCAGCACGGCAGATCAAAGCCAACCCCCTCTTGCCTCTCAAAATGCACTGCTGCAGAATTCAGCTCTCACCTTTGGAAGAGGGCAGCTGCGCAGTGATGTTCATGTTGCACAGGTGCCCCTGGCAGCACTCCACGGCCTGGTTGGGGGACGGGGGCGTTTTGCAGGTCATTTTCCGTTGCTCATAGACCTGGAAGCAGCCTTTCTGGTAGACCTTGGCCCCATCATTAATGCTCAGGGAAGCAAAGCAGCGCTGGCCTTGGCACCGATCCCCGTTCCCACAGGATATGCCTTCACACACACACTCGTAGGGGACCATCTTGAGCTTCCTTTCGTCATCTGCAAAAGGGAAGAGTCCAGGAAAAAACATCATCCTGCTCTGAATAGCTCCAGTTAGAGGTATGGCAATCATAAGACAATAAAATCTGCTCGAGGGAAGTGATATTGTTTTCAGGTAGTGCTGAAGAGCCACTAAGTAGGCGGTAACGACTGTAATTCAGCTATTTCAGCATGACAAAGATATGCCACAGCAAACACAGAGATCTCTCTCAAGTAAGTTAAAACATAAAACTGAGAAAACCAAGTGACTCCCAGAAAGCCTTTACTAAATGTTCTCCAAAGGCTGTTTGTAAAGTGGCGAGTACACATCTTTCAGGGGCTCATCTCTCAGAACACCCAAGAGATCTTCAAATGAACCATTCCTTCCTTTCCATGGCAGCAGAAATACTATTCCCTTCTTCTGAGGCAAACCTTAAACACACTGCATGTCACAGAGGCTTCACGTGCACACAGCTCTGTAAACCAGTTACAGAAGTCACTTCCAAAGCCAATGCCTCACTGGAGCAATCATGGAAGAGTTACCAAACACCACACTGGGAATTCTGACCCCACACAACACTCACCTTGCCAGCTCGGAGATGGGAACGCCATCACCATCAGTACAGGGAGAATCATAACTCCATCCACCACCCTGGAGCTGCAGAAAGGAGAGACACGAGAGTTCTGTATGCTTCCACTGCTGCCTAAAAGTGCAACCACCCCAAAAGCAGTGTTTAGCTTTTCATCAGTTCCTTACACAAAACACAACCCAACGTTGATTGGAGTCCTTTTTAACTCTGTCTTGTTTCCTAAATAACTTCCTTCACTTATAAAATCCACACATTTACTGCAACATCTTTTTAGATTCACAGAGACATCACATGCAACTACCATGTAGATACAGAAGCTTGTAATAGGGAAATATGAGCCCTCCAGTAGCAAGCAGGCATGTAATATAGATGACACACTCTATGAACCAGTTCCTAGAAAGTTAAATTATTGTTAAACTGAGAAGGTGGTCTGTAAAACTGTATTATCTGGGCTTTGAGGGGAAACAGAAAAAATCTCCAGCAGAAAGCTCAGAGTAACTTCTATTAACCAGCAAAAACCATTGCTGGATGACAAGAAAAAGACTGAGATGTATTTAAGGAAGATGCTGCTCCCTGAAGAGCAATTTCCCAGTTTGAGTTGCCTCTCCCAGGATTTTCCTTTCGATGGCCCAAGTCCCTTTCCCTGCTGCTGAAGACAGGTAACTACACCTCGTGCAACAGTCCTGGCTGATCCCAGCATAAAGCAAAGTACATGGTCCCTCTAAAAGAGGAAATAAAGGAGTGAGTTTGCCTTTCTATTTCCAATCTTTGCCATATACTTGGGTCTTCACAAGAAAATACAGACCACTCTTTACTCCACTTTTTACTATGAAACAAGGCTTCTGAAAAGAAACTCTTCTGCAGTTTCTTAAGCTTTAACCCATCAGACAGGGCTGGTGACTCAGAATGGTTTGTCTGTCCTGTGCTGGTCGGTTCCTGCAGGGACTCACTGGCCTAGTCACATGGAACAAAATGCTCCTTATGTGCAGGTATTTGCCTTCATTTTTCAGATTTAATTCTAACTGAAGCAGATGAAAACTGAAAATAAATCTGATATTGCCATTTTCCTTTCAGATCTCTTCTGTTGTGCCTTTTCAAATCATCAGCACTTCTTAAGTGCTCAGTGATGAAAGCCAAGCCATTACTTCTGTATTTATTTCCAGTAATTGATTCGTCATCAGTTAAAACGATCAGAAATTTTTGACCCAAGTACTGAGTTTTCACCTTCACAGAAAGGCCCAGGCAGCACTGACCACCTCACCTCCCAGACCAACACTGTCCCCTCCAAAGACCCATTCCCCAAGGAAGCTTCCCCCAGTTGTCCTCGATGCACCAAGGCAGCCGTAACCCCGCTGATCTCTAACCCTCCACAGCTGTGCTGGGAACACGATCGGACCGAGCTAAGCAGCAGGAGCAATCCATGGAGGCAGTGTGAAGCAGAGGAGAGGTTCCTATCCCAAGGAACCATCAGTGGCCCAGTGCTCCAGATCAGCTCAAAGGGTCGGTGCCCTGCTCCCAAGGCAGGGTGGTGTAGGATCCCTGCACTGCCTTGGGCAAACAGCCTGGAGCAGCCCTGGCCCTGTGCCTGCTCACTCAGCAAGTCCAGAGGTGGCTCCTGCACCTGCCCTCCTCCTTTCCACACACGGGCACTTCAAAGAGCCAAAGCCACCCCAGGGGCTGCACGGATGGGAGCGGGGGGAGCGCTCCAGGGGATCCCAGCAAGGATCCCCCTGGAGAGCCCTCCAGACAGCAGGGACATCCAGCTCCAGGAAAAGGTGCTTTAAAAAGACAGAATCTGAGTTCAGATTGCTGGGCAGCTTCAGTGCTTAGCCAGCAGCACCAGCAGCTCTCAGGCACAGCCAGCTCTTCCAGATAACTCAGGGCTGCAGCCCCTGGCCCAGTTAAAACCAGCATGGGTTGTTTTGCACTGGTGGGAGCTGCCCCACCTCTGACACGCGTGGGGCGGCCCCGAGACCCCCATGCCTCGACCCCCCTCACCAGGGCATCCCCCCTTGGCCATTCCAGCCCCTCTCCTGCCAGAGCCGGCTGAGGGAGAGCAGCAGGGCCCTGCAGGAGCCCAGCTCTGCTCTCCAGGGAAGGAGGCTGAGCACACGGACCAGGAGCTGGCCACAGTGTGGGACTGAGGTCACGGCAAGCACACACCAGTCCAAACACTGGGAAACTCTGCCAGCTGCATGGACTTACCTGGTGTCTTTTACGCACTTTGAGTTACCAAAAACAAAGAAACAAATATACACAAGTTTATTTGTAGACATAAGCCCCTGCCCTGTATTTCTCAGAGGGAGGATGAGGATGGCAATCAGACCCATGCCTCCAAAGAGGCAAACAAACCATACTGGACTTTTAACAGATTTTATGCATTTCACAGCAGGCATGGTCCTCCCAAGGAAAAAAAGCCCAATACTTCCATTCAAACCCTGCTTCTATGAAGCTGTTCTTCCAGCTGTTCATTTCCCCAAATCCTCAAGGAGTATCTCGTGTGCCTTTGTGGAGAAGAGCTGTGCACATCTGCAGCAGCCTGTAACACACCCACGCCGTGTCCTCGCCACCAAACCGAGGGCTGCACCACGTCTGTGCAGCCCAGGGCACAGCCCAGGGCACAGCCCAGGGCACAGCCCAGCCACACAGGGTCAGCTGTGGTGGGAGACTGAAGGAGGGAACGAGCTGGGAGGGAGACTCTGACCTCTACAGAACACTGATTTTCCCTCAAAAATTATTTAAGAGCGTGAGTTCAAAGGTGTTGTTCTCACTGCTTAAAAAAAATTACCTTTTCAAAGCAATTAATGGATGTACATAAGCACCCAAGTCTGGGTCTAGTGACACCAGCAAGCACCCCTTCCAGCTACTGCTTGTTTAGAGGGAAAGAAAATATACATTTTTACTGTAAGGAACAAAACATTCTTTAATAAAACCCCACAGAAAATTGCTATGGATGTAAAGATTCATGAGATATCCAGTTACGATCCGGTACCTGAATTCCCACGAAGTTTTTTTCCCCAAGGGAAGAGTTGGGATTTAACCCAGATAAGAGAAGAGGAATTAACAAACAACCATCAAAAAACACAAAAGGTGTTTTCCTTTTGCCGTTTGATTGGAGCTGCAGGCCGTGCCCCATGGAACCGCAGCGCAGCGGCAAGAGCTACTAGAGGGCATTGGGAACGTGGGCAGGGATCCCAGGGATCCAGGGATCCAGGGATCCAGCCATCCCAGCGCTCCACGGAGGAGCTGCCAGCACTCCCCGACACACCCACACAGAGGGATGCAGGGATCCCAGTGCCACACCCCACACCCACACAGAGGGATGCAGGGATCCCTGTGCCACACCCCATACCCACAGAGGGATGCAGGGATCCCAGTGCCACACCCCACACCCACACAGAGGGATGCAGGGATCCCAGTGCCACACTCCATACCCACACAGAGGGATGCAGGGATCCCTGTGCCCTGTGCCACACCCCATACCCACACAGAGGGATGCAGGGATCCCGGTGCCCTGTGCCACACTCCATACCCACAGAGGGATGCAGGGATCCCAGTGCCCTGTGCCACACCCCATACCCACAGAGGGATGCAGGGATCCCTGTGCCACACCCCATACCCACAGAGGGATGCAGGGATCCCAGTGCCCTGTGCCACACCCCATACCCACAGAGGGATGCAAGGATCCCAGTGCTCTGTGCCACACCCCATACCCACACAGAGGGATGCAGGGATCCCTGTGCCACACCCCATACCCACAGAGGGATGCAGGGATCCCTGTGCCACACCCCATACCCACAGAGGGATGCAGGGATCCCTGTGCCACACTCCATACCCACACAGAGGGATGCAGGGATCCCTGTGCCACACCCCATACCCACAGAGGGATGCAGGGATCCCTGTGCCACACCCCATACCCACAGAGGGATGCAGGGATCCCAGTGCCCTGTGCCACACCCCATACCCACAGAGGGATGCAAGGATCCCAGTGCTCTGTGCCACACCCCATACCCACACAGAGGGATGCAGGGATCCCTGTGCCACACCCCATACCCACAGAGGGATGCAGGGATCCCTGTGCCACACCCCATACCCACAGAGGGATGCAGGGATCCCTGTGCCACACTCCATACCCACACAGAGGGATGCAGGGATCCCTGTGCCACACCCCATACCCACAGAGGGATGCAGGGATCCCTGTGCCACACCCCATACCCACAGAGGGATGCAGGGATCCCTGTGCCACACCCCATACCCACAGAGGGATGCAGGGATCCCTGTGCCACACCCCATACCCACACAGAGGGATGCAGGGATCCCAGTGCCCTGTGCCACACCCCATACCCACAGAGGGATGCAGGGATCCCAGTGCTCTGTGCCACACCCCATACCCACAGAGGGATGCAGGGATCCCTGTGCCACACCCCATACCCACAGAGGGATGCAGGGATCCCAGTGCCACACCCCATACCCACAGAGGGATGCAGGGATCCCTGTGCCCTGTGCCACACCCCATACCCACACAGAGGGATGCAGGGATCCCAGTGCCCTGTGCCACACCCCATACCCACAGAGGGATGCAGGGATCCCGGTGTCCTGTGCCACACCCCATACCCACACAGAGGGATGCAGGGATCCCTGTGTCACACCCCATACCCACACAGAGGGATGCAAGGATCCCAGTGCCCTGTGCCACACCCCATACCCACACAGAGGGAGATGCTGGGATCCCAGTGCCCTGTGCCACACCCCATACCCACACAGAGGGATGCAGGGATCCCTGTGCCACACCCCATACCCACAGAGGGATGCAGGGATCCCAGTGCCCTGTGCCACACCCCATACCCACAGAGGGATGCAGGGATCCCTGTGCCCTGTGCCACACTCCATACCCACACAGAGGGATGCAGGGATCCCTGTGCCCTGTGCCACACCCCATACCCACAGAGGGATGCAGGGATCCCAGTGCCACACTCCATACCCACACAGAGGGAGATGCAGGGATCCCAGTGCCCTGTGCCACACCCCATACCCACAGAGGGATGCAGGGATCCCTGTGCCCTGTGCCACACTCCATACCCACACAGAGGGATGCAGGGATCCCTGTGCCCTGTGCCACACTCCATACCCACAGAGGGATGCAGGGATCCCTGTGCCACACTCCATACCCACAGAGGGATGCAGGGATCCCATTGCCCTGTGCCACACCCCATACCCACAGAGGGATGCAGGGATCCCAGTGCCCTGTGCCACACCCCATACCCACACAGAGGGATGCAGGGATCCCAGTGCCACACCCCATACCCACAGAGGGATGCAGGGATCCCAGTGCCCTGTGCCACACTCCATACCCACAGAGAGGAATGTAGGGATCCCTGTGCCCTGTGCCACACACCAAATGCAGCAGTACTGGACACCACAAGGCAGACCTGGAGGCAGGACATTGTGTCTGAGCTTCAGCCACATACAGGGAAATGTGGATCACTGGGTTTAACCTCCTCCTGCAAAAGCACATTATCATTGGAAAATAAGAACTTGCTTTTGATAGAAAAGTCTCTTCCGAAGTGGCAGCTCCCTGCGATGCAGTGCAGGCAAGGAAGGAGCCCTGGCTCCTGGGCAGGCCAGCATCTGCTCCAAGGCCAGCTTTGGATTCTGGAGAAGTCCTTCAAACTGGCTTTGGAAGCCCAAATGAACAATAAACCAAGCACAAGACAGATCAGCCGCGTGGTGAAGACGCCCAACACAACACAGAGACACACAGCTGGTTCAGGTAACAGAGTCTATAGAATCCTTATGCTTTGCAGTCATAAAGTCCCAACACTGCAAAATCCACCCTGAAGCCCCAAAGCTTGTTCCACTTGCACAGCTAATATTGCTCTCTCCTTTCTTCCTAAGAAAACTGTGTCCTGCCAAATCATTCCTGTATGGCCTTACAGCAATGTGGGCTGAAGTTCTGTGCTGGGACTGTCAGGACAGCAGCTGCAAGAAGCCAGAGGGGAGAGAAGAACCAGTTCAGACAACCTGAAACACCACAAGGACCCCTGCAGGCACTGGCTGTTGGAAGTGGCCTTTAGTCCCCAGACAGCACTGAGCACAGACCACAGCAGACAGTGAGCCCATTAGTGCAGGAACTTCAGGTTGCATTTCATCTCCATATGACACAGACATGGGAACATGAACATGAGAGCAGCTCAGACTTTCCAGACGAGATCAGAAGCACCCAGATATCGCTGACAGTCCCAGTGGACCCCAGCCAAGAGCCCAAGGGCTGTACATATTTTGCATGTACCTCACCAGATTCCTATCAAAAGAAAACATCCATAACACTGGATCACATTTGTGCCATCCACAACAGCCACACACGAGCTGCATTCATCCACAGCTGTGTCTTCAGAAGGAGCAATGTGCATTTAAAGGCAATAATGCACAGCTTGCTCTTTAATTGAATCTCACACAAAGGAGGTGCAGCCCCCGAGCAGCCCCACAAAGGCATTCCTTGCGTCAGAGAGCAACAACCTTGGGCAGTCCTTTCTTATGGTCTAAACCTGGTTGCCAGAATTCACAAGATGGAAGCCAGCCACCAACTGCATTTGGTACCCACCTGCAAATGCACAAGGCACACATCCACGCTTTGCAGCTCCAAAACTGTGTCAAAGTGCCACCCAGAAAGACCAAATGTCTCAGATTCAAGTGACCACAAACACAGAAAAGTGAAGGATGGGATACTGGTTCTTCTGCACTCGTGTACAAAATCACAGCACGGCTGAGTAAGAATGAAAACAACACACAAAAGGCAAGTACACAGTCTAAAGCGTCCTGGAAGTTTCTCCCAGTCAGTAACTCTGTCACGTTCACAAAGAGCCAACCCCTTGGTTCTTGTAAGAAAAAGAATAGGTAGCAAAGCATGAGTGTCATATAAAAATAAAAACAGCCTGCTCCCAGGGAACAGGGACAGGACAAGAGAAAACAGCACCAAGCTGTACCAGGGGAGGTTCGAGTTGCATCCTGGGGAAAATTCCTTCACAGAAAGGGTCGTCCAGCCTTGGCACAGACTGCCTGGCACTGTCCAGGGCAGTGGTGGAGTCCCAGCCCTGGAAGGATTTAGGAGTTGTGCAGATATGGCACATTGGGTTAGTGGTGGCCTTGGCACTGCTGGAAGAATAACATGACTTCATGATCTTAGAGGGCTTTTCCAAGACAAACCATTCAGAGATTCCATGTGGGCAGCAGAACCTCTCTGTGGCTGCAGGAGGCAGAAGGCACTTGCCCCAGTGTGAAAGCTCAGGCTGTGTGTAGGGATTGCATCAGTACGGGGGTCTTGGGCAACCCACTGACAGACGGCTTACTCAAACAATGAAGCAAGCACAGACACTTTCAAATTGACGGCAACTTCCCAGTGCCTTTGAAGACACATGTGTATCTTTCCATATCATTTGTTGCCTTTCGGGGTAAATAAATTCACCAGGAGGCAACTGCCAAGGATTAGCACAGCCCTGTGGAACAGCCTTGCCCTGCAGAGCCCGCGTTCAGCAGCATCGCTGAAAAGCCTCGTTGACAAAGTCCCTGGCTGGGGCTCGCTGATCGTGCCACCGCTGGGAGCACCTGCACAGCGAGGTGTGCAGCTCCACATGCACAGAGGCAGCACACAATGAACACGTGGGGGTTTGCAGGCCCGTGAGCTGCTCAGGGGAATGCTCAGGCTCAGTTTCACCTCACACGAACCAGGTGTGCACAGGTACCTGCTCAGGACACTCAGATGAATTACTGTGGCTTCTCACACATTTCACATACAAACGAAGGTGTTGTTTTATTATGCTACACACGCTTCCTTGCTGTACAGGTATTCTTACACGGCACACAGACAGCTCCTACCAGAGGAGCATTCTGTAACTACCAGGAAAAAGGTTCCACTGCACAGCTGCAAAGCTCCTCAGACACTTTCCCTGTTAGACACAAGTCATAGCTATAGACAACTTTGAATACCACTCTGCCAAGGCCATTATAGATGCCCACAAAGCGAGGAAAATCCCCATCAGGGTCTGGTGACTTCAACTGTGCTGAGGCCTTGGGCTTAGCAGGCAAAGAGAGCACCCCTGCACATCGGGCTGCCAGACTGCCACACTTTCCCCTGGAATGGTTCTCTCTCCAAAGACAGCATATCTCACATCTCGATACAAAACTGCCAATGAAGATACAAACTCTCTCCAAACAGAACACCTGGGTTTATCCAGCAGCTGTGAGTAAGTCCCAAAACACAAACATTTTCAACTGAGAGATTACTGGGAATTGCCTGTAAAAGTTGTTTCTGAATAGTTTAGGTAAAAAAAGATTAAAATAGCCACACAAACCCAAACTGTACTCAGTAGCAGCGACTTTACTCAAAGCCCACCTCCCCAGCCCTGGCCTGCTGTCCTGCAGCCCGCGATGGTGTGTCTGCTCCAGATGTTGTCCGTGCCGGGTGTGACGAGGGAGCTCAGGCAGGAGCAGAAGCCCAGGCACCCCGGGACTGCCATCACACACCGCTCCTGCTGCGTGCCGGTCTGGGCTGGCAGGGGGAACACGCAGCACCCTCCCAGCGCCACCAGGACACGGCTGCTGCCCCCAGAGCCCGGCAGAGAGCCCAGCGCAGCCCCGGGCACCCGCAGGGCCTGCAGCACCCCCTGCTCCCCAGACAGACACCGCTGTGCCCAGAGCTGTGCCACTGCCTCTGCGGGAAACCCTCAGCCTCCGTCAGACCACGGACTGCTGACCGGTTCCAAACGCTTCTTAGGGACCAGTTAAATATTACAGAGCTCGCCTGCTCAGAGTTTCTGCACAACACTCCAGCCAGCCAAAACAAACATTTCCAAAAACAAATCTTTGGCTTGGTTATCACCAACAAAAGTCCTATTTTTCCCTTAAAAAAAAAAAAAAGTTTGGGGTTTTTTTGCTGGTTTTCCCAGTTTTTCTTGACACAAATTTCAAAAACTCATTTCTTTATTGTGGGTTGCAGAGAAACCTGGGTCTGATGATGTGCACAGCTTTGAGAGACCATCTCTCACTGGGGCACACCCTGCTGCAAGGTAACAACGTCGTCTAGTTCCTACAAATGCATTAATTAAGCAGCATCGCCCTACAGTCCCAGTGTGTTTTCACACATGCAGGGACCTAGAGAGGTGCAAATGCTTTTTATTCACAGTCCCTGACGCTATCAGGCCAGATCATTCAGAGCCAAACTCTGACTGAGGTGAAAGCCCTCCCTCGGCCACAGCACTCTCCAGGTGAGCCCTCAGCTGTGCTGATATTTCTCTCCAGTGAGGACACTCATTTGCACATCAATAATCCCAGAGAGATTTTGCAGATTTTCCCTGGGTAAACCTGAACCTCCGGAGTTATTTTCACAGGGCCATCACCAAGAGAATATTCTACTCCTGCCCTTAAGCCCAAGCACCCTACCCTGAGTACAGTTTGGAGTATTTTAACAAAAAATAGCCAAAACTTTTCTTTTTTTTTTTTTTTAATTCATTTCGTTGCATTGTCAGAATAATACAGTGGCAGCATGGCTCAGCAAACACATCCACTAGTTAACATAGAAGCATCAAAGCTGGAAATACTATAAACATATACATATTTTTATTTGTGTACATACATAAACCTATAAACATGAGCAGGGCAGGGGCAGGAGAGGTGCAGAGGAACACAGTACAGGGCAGGGGTACCGAGGAGAGACAGCAGAGCCTGGCTTCACACCTGAGGCTCACTGCTGAGGGATTAAACTGACATTAGAGCAGCATTCTTCAGGAGTGATGGGCTGCTACAAAGTCGGAAAGGTTAAGGGACATGGAAAAATCAGGTGTTCACTCTGCACCCCACTTACAGCTTAACTGCTCCTAGCCTCAGCCAGCCAAAGAAAATTAACCAACATTTATAGAGCAATGGGACTGAGAACAGCAGTTCCTGACACTCCATAGGCACATGCCATGACACAGCATTTCCTCCCAGCAAAGCATTTCATGAACTATTGCTCTGGAGTCCAGAAAACTGAATGCAATTAGCAATCCCAAGAAGAAGGAAACATCCTGCTGCATAAGAAAGTCAAATCTTCAGAGATTATACCAGATGACCCCAGAATTTTAGCAGTACTATTCTACAGTTCTACTGGTCTTGCCTATTTGGACAGGCCAGAGCCACATTACTCTGTCCTTAAATCCAAGACACAAACAAAGCAGGTCCTGCTCTGGCCCTGGTGCTCCTCAGCCCCCCCTCTCCCACCTGTGCAAGGGGGACACCCAGCAGCAAGGGTGTACAGAGCCTCATGAAATCCTGGAACAACAGTGAGGGGCACTCACCATTAAGGGGAACGCAACCCAAAGCTGACTTGAAGAAGACAGTAAAGACCAGCTCAGGCTTTTCTCCATCTTGAACCTTCCAGTGGTATTTCTGTTCTTCCCACAGCAGCAACATTAACCTCAGTGCTGCAGCTCTCAGCTTTACCTGGTTCTCTCCCTCCACCATGATCCTCTCCCTTAAAGCAATCTGCAAGCTGTCCCCCTTTCTCACCTGAGGCTTCATAAGGTACCTCAACCTCCACTACAGGTCTGTTCTGCTCACATCTTACTGTGGCAGTCTCACCTGGGACACTGATCCACCTAACATTCAGGCCTAAAACTTTGCAAGAGAGAACTTTGCAAACCACTTTGTCCTGGCATTCCTCAGCTGCTGTTACAGCTGTGTCTACTTTGACCTCTCAGGCAAACCCTTGTGTTCCCCCAGTACAGGAGTTCCCCATCACTGTTCCAACTGATGTCCATCACTGCCAGCTGTGCACCCCTCAGTCCAATCATCAGGCACCTAGTCACTGCTCCAAACACCAGATGTGTCATTATTATACACAATTCTGACACTTTCCAGAGCTGTTTCAAGTATTCCCTTTCCACCTATTTAGCAGTATGCTGTCAAACTCATACATCTCACATGGCCTTGCCAAACCTGACTGTGCTCACGGATCTTCTGAAAACCATTCCATGGATTCATACAGGCTTTTGGTTTAATTGCTGCAGAAGCCAAAAGCAGCCAGACTCATCCCTATTTAACAGCTAAATTCCCATGGCTGACCTCACACACACTCAGCTGCAGATGTGAAGCACAATGAAAGCTAGAGCTCTCCTTCGGGACCAGTCTGGCTTTGGAGCTCTGCACAGACTGCCTGAGAGCACCACACCTATCAGCAGCTGGGAACAAGGCCACACTCACCATTCCAGGGAGCTTATGGCACATATCCAGTGGCTATTTCCAAGGTCCTACATCTCCTCACAGAGCACCCAGCCACGACTGGGAATGTGACACACTGGGGACAGTGAGTCAAAGACCACCTTCACCAACTGCTCCTGAACACAGTAAGCACCCAAACATGCTTTGGGCCAACAGCCCTCCTCACTCACGGCTGTGATGGAGGAAGAGATCATTCTGAATAGCACACAAGGCAGCTCTTGCTCACACACAGACCATTCCACTCTTTTTCAAACAACATCAAGCCATTTTCCTCAGAGGAAAACTCAAGTTAAAGGAGTAAATGTAGTTCCCACAAATAACCTGCTATATAAACTGCTCCTACAAAGGGTCAACAAGCACTAAAGCACTGCCAAAGGCATGAGAAAATAAATTTTGGATACTCTGAATAGTAACTGCCATCAACGTGTCAGCCAGATAATGCTGAAGAAAAGGACCAACATTCAATACAAAAAGGTTTCCGTGTCCCTACCACTCACTGCTCAGTGGAAATGGAAAGCCAGGTTGGTCAACAAGGCCATATCTGACTTCACAGAAACCTTCAGCATTTTCACTCCTCTTCTGGCCACAAGACAGACTCTTCTGGGTTTCATGCTCTAAAGCTTTCCACTCAAAAAACAAAAAGCAGCATTAAAACTCAACCCCAGGTTCTCACTAGCGTAGCTCTAATTGTGAGTGCTCTGAAGTTAGCAGGAACATACAGCTGCAGAGAGAAAGCAGAAGCTGCCACGTCTGCCTGTGAGCATTCAGTTAGGCCAGGAACCATCTGAACTTCAGCTGGACTAGACTCTAAGAAAACCACAATAAAATGGACTGAGGCACCCAAAATTATTCTCAGAAAATAGGCCAGACCAGGCATGAAAACATCTGGGCTTGGCTTGAGTCATGAACCACATGAGCAAGACACCCCACTGCTGCCTGCGGGCCCAAGTGAGGAATGTGAGCAGCACAAAGGTAGGCAGCAGCAGTCTCCCACACCCAGATTCCCTTTCTGCATCTTCCTCCACCAAACATGCAACAGGCCCTTTATTCTGACATGTCTTGCCCATCCCAGTCCAGTGGGATTTCTAAGGATGGTATTTCTGGGATGTCAGGTAATGCATACACGATCGCAGCTGGTCAGCCAGCCAGCTCCAGGCATGTATTCCCACTCCTGAGACAAAAACAAGGCCAAAAAGGGTTAAACCATTCCAATCCTGGCCTCTGCTGGCACACATGTCCAGCTGGCCAACCATGTACATATTCCAAGGATCCCGTACTCTGCTACACCAACACACGCCAGCTTCCCCCTGCTCTCTCCCACCCTCGTTCCAATAACTTACACAAACAGATGAGGACAAGTTTATTCCAGCTCTAAGCAGCAAACAGCTAAGACTTCATATACCAGAAGGACTGCAGCAGCTCAGCCCCTCTGTCCCTCAGATGAGTCAGTGTCAGCACTATTCCCTTTTAGCTTTACAGCACTATGGCAAGTGAAGTGAGCATTCTCACCAGAACTGCTCTCTGATGCCAGAAAGCCCCAAAGGACTCCACGCCACGGTGGGAAAGACAGGCGTGGGGATGGGCCACTGACCAGAAACTGTTACTGCCTAGACTCAGTAATGAAAGAGGGGAAAAAGGAAAGATTAAGGAGGAAGTCAGCAGAACTTCAGCGATTAATTAAAAATAATCTGCTCATACATTTTGGAAATAAGCCTGACAGGACAAACAGGTACGAAAGAGACACAGGACACAACATATTCATGCATTTAATATAACACAGAAGATGGACAGACTATTCTACATATAACCTATGGACTAATCCAGGAAATCCTTATTCTGGCCACCACATGTACTCCTAACATGCATTTCAGCACTCTTACTTCAGAGTGGATTGACTTGGGTCCCCTCAATGGAAGGTGCTACAACACATGGCTCCAAGCTGCCCAGCAGAGGCTGAGAACTTGACGCCCGTTTCAGGACAGAGCACATTTACCATACACCAGCAACAGAGCTTGCAGCTTAGTCTCCTCCAGAAGAAATACAGCATACACATGCCCAAACCACTCTGCAACTCACAATAAATGGAGCTCCTGGCAGGGACAAGCTTCAAAAAACCCACTGGTGCTCCAAGACAGAGGCCCAATGCAGGTAAGAGCCATAGAGCGTGTTTGACCGATGGCCATCACTTCAACTCTGCATCCCCCAAAAGCCAGAGGCAGCTGCTGAGGGCAAGCAGGATGCCAAGAGGGGTAAGAGTTAACTTTTAGCAGGGGAAGGGGGCGTGCACACCCAAAGCAAGCCCGCTGCAGTCAGAGCTCAGTGCCACGGCGGTGGCCCAGCCCGGCAGCTGTCGGCCCCCACAGCTGGCACCGGGCACTGCCAGCCCAGGACTGCTTTCCAGGGACAGCACCCTGGCTCTTCAGCACTGCACACACCATTAACTTTATCTCTCCCTTTTCCTGTCAGCTCAGATCCAGACAGGCTGACTCTGTTAACATTAGAATGCTTATTTTTCCCCTATCCACTATCTCCAAGCCAAAACAACATCTGGAACTTCAGCCTGCCATACAAAGAGAGACAGATTATAACTGGAAAAAGCTACACATCAACTTCCCAAGTTTTATACGTTTCTGCTTTTATCTGAACTTCCCACACGTACCTTCCAAACAGCTCCACAGAGAGAAGAACTGATTCCTTCATAGAGACTCCCAAACACAATGTAAGGCCCCTTCCATTTCAGAATAACCTCAAATGATTATCAGAAAAATAACAGGAGCAAAACCGATAGGAAAGTTTAGAGTAAGAATTTACCATCTGCTCCTTGCACAAAAGAGAGGTGACATACCAGTGACCTAGAAAAGGAAATTAAACAAAGAATATTACTTGTGTGTGTTACTTGATAAAGTAATGGAAGAAAAACCTGGCGCCATTTCAGACTACATAAAGGTCCTACTTTAACAGACAGCTGTCTCCAGTGTCATTTAAGTGTGCTTTTTGCTTAGATCATGGTCAATGAATCATGAAAATCAATACAGATGGAAAACATAAAACCACGCTGCAGACAGGCACAGCAGTGGAGCGTGTACCAACTAGCACCAGCCTCGGCTGGAGAGAGACGTGCCAAATAAACACAGACGAGTTTTTCCAACAACATTTATTTAGCTCTTAGTAGTTAATTAACAGAAGTCATGACTACTGGTTATTTTCTAACCAGCCATCCCACTGCAGTTACACACGCCAGGCTCACACCCAAGCTCTGCTCTCCCCCGCGTGTGCCGCCTCTGGCCCACGGCTGCCGGCGCCCCCAGCCTCACCCCCAGCTGCCCCCAGCCCAGCTCGGTGCTCGGGGACAGCAGGGCCAGGCCGTGGTGGCCGAGATGTCCTCCAGAGCGGCCCAGCCCTGCCGGCCCACTCTCCTCTGCTGGCAGGCAGCTCCAGCCCCAGCAGACGGAGCTGCCAGCCGGGGCGCTGGGACAGCCCTTCCCCAAGGCCACGCTGCTGCCTGCTAAGCAACCAACGCTCTCGGAGCAGGAATTCTCATTTCCCAGCCCCCCTGGATGAGTTATCCCACTGCTGGTCCAGGCTGCAGGAAGCTGCCATGCTGCTGCCAATCGCAGTATTATTTTCAGCTGACAGTCATGTAAAACCAATTTGAATGGCCAAAGCAGAATGAAGTGTATGTTTTCAGGAACAAACAAAACAAGTGTCACGGGTTTCTGTGCCTAGCATCAGAGTTTTAACATAACACAGAGTAGAACCCAATTAAAATAGTTCTCGTTGAACGGAATCGGCCGTGTTGCAAGTGGAAGGACAGAGAGCCAACCTCACATTGTACCAATGCTTTGACAGTCTCATAGCAATGACCATCAGTTCAAACACACAGCTCATGCCAACTCCAGCGAAGCAACAGCAGCATAAGCTCAAAATGGTAATTTGCTGCTGAATACAGACAGAAACTCTGTGCAACACTCAGAAATTAGTCATGTTTTAGCAGATTTTTGCTTTGCACCCAGCTGTTGCTTGTTCACAAGGCACCTACTCACATACTAGCCATTTCCCCTCTGAAAAGCAGGATTAACTCACAGCAATAGTACTCAGCAGCAACAACACTTGGCCCGCCCAGCCCCTGTCCCCATGGGTCCCCAGCCGGCCCTGCAGCAGCCAGGCACTCCAAAGGAAGCTGAGCAGTGCCAGCAAACAAGCAGATCTGAGCTGAATAAACAAATTCTCTATCGATGCTTTTAATACATTATTTTTCTGACAATAGGCTGAAAAAAAAAAGGAATTACTAAATCATCTCCAAAACCTGCAGAAGTGACTGAATAATATGAACTCACTTGCCAGTATGAGCTAGTAAAAACAGAAGTCACCCCTACTGATGTGCACAGCCCTTTGGGAACATTCACCACAAACATGGACAAGACTGAGCTCCTTTGTACCAGAGCTTTGGGCTGACATGTCCCAGTGAGGGCTGATGGCAAGGACTTCCCACGTGTCCCTCTCTCCATTTTCAGGACAGATCATATAACAATCCTCACGGCTTCCCAGAGCAAAGACAATCACAACCTGGGCTAGCAGAGTTTGAAGATAAAACCAGCGAGTCGCTATTGTGTGAACTTGGTTACTGGTCGGGTTTGTTTCTCATGAAGAGACATTTATGCAGTCAAACAAAATCTGCTCTGCCTAGCATTTCCCTGAATCCCAAGAGCACTGCAGCAGCATTCTCCCAATACCCATTTCATGACCAGGCAGGAAACTGAACTGCAGCTACCTACACAAGTTACGCCACTGAACTGCTTAACTAAGAAAAGCACTTCGATCTCTCTGTTTTTGTGTTCCCATTCTTAACACCACGATCATTTCCACTCACTCCAAGCTCTTCAAAGTGATCATTTGGGGAAGACAAGGGTTGCTGGACACCAGTCTACATTGACCTAGTGACACAAACACACTGCTGCAAGAAACCCTACTACTAACAACTGAGCTTTAGCGAAGAACTCTGCTAAGACATGACTCCTCTGCTCAGAGGAGCAGCTGCTCAGACATCTATTTTTGGACTTGCAACTGTACATTACCTCCTCCAGCAGCAATAAACCCCGCATGCACTCAGTGCTCTGCTCCCATGCTCTGGAGCCCTGCCACTGTCCCACCTCCATACACCCAGAGGCAGACAGGCTCCTCTCAGCACCACAGGTAAGCCGGGAGCACAAGGCAGGTCTTGTCTGCAAACTGCTGGGAACACAAAACACAGGCTCTGCTCCGTGGTCTGTATTTGACCAAACAACACAGCCTCAGCTCACCTGCCACCAGGTGAGGAGGAGAGGGTGAGAGGTGTTTGAACAGCTCTGCTGTCACCCCGGCAAAGGCCTGAGATGTCACTACACCATGACAGAGGTACTAGCAGCATCAGCTTGGAGCAGGCAGAACAAGCCACAAAAAACCCCAAAAACACTGAGTTCCCACAGCAGGGCTACAAAGAAATCAAACAGCTTCAAAATAATTCTGTGGTAAGCCTCCCAGGGGCAGAGTTGCCAAACCAGCAATTCTCAGGAGGGCTGGACAAGCCAGAGCTCTCTGCAGGTCTGCACGGCTCCCTGGGAGAAAGCAACCCCCTGGCCACCCGAAAATCCAGCCAGGCTGCACAAGCTGCTCCCAGCAAGGAGCACCACACTGACTGGCTTCAGCACTGCTTGGAGTATTTCACTCCACTTGAGCAGGGATGTACTTGGGATGGAACTTTCTTTGGACTACTACCAGGAAAAAAACAGCTACAGAGATGAAAAATAAACCCAACTGAGTAATTGTGTGAGCATAATGATTCAAAATTCAAAGTTTAAAACAAACAAAACAAAAAATTTCCCCACAACCCACACACTTGGAATTTTACCTGGTTACCTGAAATTTTCAAAACAGCATTTTACATTGGTAAGGGTGGAATATTCATTTCAGGTTTTGGTGTGTCATTAAATGCTTCCAAGTTGATCAAGGTGATTTAAGTGAGGAAGTTGAGAACAATTTAAATAACCAATTTTAGATCTGATTTTTGTTCTTATTTTTGTTCTTTTGTAAGAAGGGTTTAATTGTTGTTGAAGACAAACGGACATCTTGTTAAGACTAACTAAATAGTCTTTAAAGACCATTTCCCTCTCCATCCCTCTACTCCAACACCCAGAAACTCAGGTCCCCATTTTTTATGGAAAAGGACACATCTGTTTTGCTTCTTCACTCTTACAAATAGTATACTTTAATGTTTATTTTTAATTGGAGAACAGGCTTACAGTGACCTGACTATGCTAACTATGCAAGAAAAATTATCAAGGCTTTTTGCAAGTCAGGCCCCACTACCAGCCCAAGGACACAGGAGCTGCAGCTCCCGAGCTGACCTGGCCTAAGGCAGCACAGTGAGCCTGTTGGGGTGACCTGGGCAGGGAGACAAGAGCTCCCTGCATCTCAGCTCCTGCATCTGCTGCGCTGCTTTTGGGAGCCCCTGGGCATGCCAGCCCACACACTGCCATGGCAGTGTGGCAGGTCTGAAACACCCTCTAAAAATCTCTGACCTGTTAGATGGCAGGGAGTGTTTAACCACCTTTAAACCCTCCTCATGATGCAGCTGGGCTGAGCATTTAACAAATTTTATTTAGCATTTACTGTGGGGTTTTATGAAAAGCAAGTAAACAAAAATACAAATTAAAGTAAACCCAAAACAGTTCAGCCGTTTAAAGTAATTTTAACTTTTATACTCCAGACACAGAACCCCAAAGGTGCCGCCTGTTTGTGCACAACCTCCAGGGGAGAGTCAGCTCAGCAATGAAAATCTCATGAATTCCTCAAATCTTTCCAAAAAGATTTGTTCTAAGTCTAATTTAGTCTAAGTTTTAGCTTGCTAGTTCATAATTCAGAATTAAATCAGATGCTATTTTTTGCACGTTGTACATGGAAAATATCTACTATGTTCTTCTACTGTACTTAAACATTTTCAATTACTTTAACAGAGAAGACATGATCTTCATGTGTTGTTTGTTTGTTTGTTTTGTAAGAAAGTAGCCTTTCAAGATCAGAGAATCAACAGAATCTCTCTTTAAGATCAGATACTCAAATATTTCCTTGGTCTCTCAGGAAACTGACCAACTATTACACCAGAAAACCCACCTCCATGCTCAGCTCTAATATTGGCCATACAAGCCTCTTTTCTTTGGCCTTGGTTTGCTTCTTGACACAGTCACTACTCAAGGCCCATAATTATCTCCCAAAAAGAAGGCAACACATTAAGCACTTTTTTCCTCCAGCTGTGGTCCTAAGAACAATTTGGGTAAAACCTGCAAACTGCACCAAGCTGTCACCTAACACACTCACAGGCGTCTTTCAAACAATTATGACATGCAAGTGCTTTTGGCTTGTCCAACATTCATTTTTTAATTAATATGCCTTTATGAACTCAAGTTCAGAAGAATCCCTCTTTCACATACAACCAAACACACCTGTGGGACTGAAACAAGATCAATCATGTCAAAAAAGCTCAAATGTTTTTGGAAGAATATTTCAGAACTTGTAGAAAAAGCGCTACATTTGGTATCCTTTCCCACTGCTGGCATACCAACCCCTCAGAGACTTCACTTCCAGCCCCTGGGTCACACTGCTGTTTGTGGCTTTGCTTTGGCTTCACATCCCTTCGTGGCCAGCACTTCAGAGCAAACCTTTCCTAGGCCCACTCAGGTTGGGCTGGGTGAGCCATGCCCCTCTGGGGGACCCCAAAGCCCCCCAGGGAGGGTCCCAGCAGGTGCAGGGACACACAGCTGTGCTCTCCAGCCTCCACGCCCAGGAGCAGAGCCCTCGCACTGCCTACAAGGAGCCCTCTGAGACACCACATGTGCCCCTGGGAAGTTCTCAGGCAAGGCCATCCCAAGGCAAACACAGCAATCCTTTGCCATCACATCTCTCCGGACTTGCCAGCAAGGACCTTGCCACCACAGCGACAGTGAGCTGTGGTCACCAGAACAAGGCAGCCCCCCCGAGACCCCAGTGACATGCTTCCAGCCACTGTTCCATCAACACTCTCAGGACCAGAAGCATGTGCAGAGGTGAACAGCACCAAGTGTCAGCTGACAAGCAGTAACTTACTCTGTCAGAGACACCTGGCCACAAGCCTGGCCCTTTGCCATTCCCTCCTCTGACAGAGTCCCACAAAGTGTCCCTGAGTGCCCCTCTTTCACACTGACCCCCTAGCTACTTGTACCTGTAATGGGGGCCAAACACCATCTTGGTTCTCCAGAACTCTCCTTTAGGAGACCCTGCAGCACAGACCACCTTCGCTCCCAGCACAGGGGCTCTTCACCCCATAAACCTTGAAGCCCCAGAGCCAGGGCCACTTTCAGCTCACAGGCATGTCAATTCCTACCAGGAGGCAGCCAAAGCTCCTTCCCTCCCCAGGAAAACAAGGATTTGCCAATTTGTTTTGCTCAGTCACCCTGTGGCACACACACCCCTGAAGAAGCGCACATGCTCCTCTTTCCAGATTTCCATCACAGACAGGAAAACTGTGAATCTCTGTCTTCAAGGAGGGAACCTGTTGATGTTTTCACTCAGGTCTCAAAAGAGCCATCAAGTACCAGGAGACAAACACGGCAGACTTTCCAAAGCTGCCAGGAATGGTTCTCACTATTCCTCACAGGAGCAGTGCAGGCTGTCACGGGAAACTTGCTGGGGCCACACAGGACTGATGCTGCAGGGCAAGAACAATGGTGACAGAACCCCGTGCAGAGGAACAGCAGCCTCTGAATTGCACCTACTTCACATCAGGCTCAGAACACAAGCGAGCTCTGAAAATGCCTTTCTTCTGCCTCCATCTGCCGCTGTGCTCCGTGCTGTGGCTCTATGGACCCAGCCTTGCGGAACAGCTTCCAGTTAATTCACCTTTTCCATTTGCTTTAGTCCACTCCCCAGAGCTCCATATCCAGCAGATATTTATTTTAAAGCTAAGCCAAAACCATTCAAACGCTAACACTTCAGGGCCTTCAATACCCCTGGTTGCACACAGTAGGGCCTCTTTTAGAATAAAGAGCGTCCACTTTGGGAACTAAACCAACATAATTATAATTGGGCTGCATGTCAAAGTTTTACAAATCCCCAGACTGGAAATAAAGTAGGTTTTACTCCTCACAGATCCTTTGTTACAGAAGGCATAAAACTGCACTGCAGCCTCAGGAACACCAATTCCTCATCAGAGATTCCAGAAACTGTGTAAAAAAACTGAGCTTCAAAATCCAGTTTGCTGTTCTGGCTCCTCACGGCAAGGCATTCTGGCTTTCCTAATGGAGAAACAAGTCAAAGTTCCTTCAAAATTCTGGACACTGTTCTGTGTGAAAGTCCAATACATATTTTCTTTGAATGTCTAAACAATGTCCAGGATCAAATCTCAACCAAAAAGATGAAGTCAAGGACTCTTCCAGTCATTAAGACATGCCACTTTTGCATAAGGCATGGAAATACTGTATTTCTTTCAGACTTCTGATGGTGCTTAGGTTTTTATTTCCATAATTTAGGAACAGCCATATTGATTCACTCATTCTTCAAAATATTACTTGTGTCATAAGGAAGCTGTATGGAGGGAATAAACAGGTTCAGATTTTAGAACAGGTTTTGCAGAACAACCATGCCCAGGTTTGCTTTAGGGGTATGACACGAGTCTTACAAATGTGTAAAATACCTACACCAAGACAGAAAAAACACCCTATTGTTTCGGCAAGCTGGGACATGTTACTCAGATTATTCTCCACTGGAGGTTGATGCAAACGTGCCAGGTCCACAAACACACACAAAAGTGTCTACGTGGCATTTCTGGCACACTCGTGAAGGCCCAACTGACAACCAACTAATGTGGGAGAGCAAAAGCCATGCCAAGCAGTTGTTCAAGAATTTGAGAAGTGCACAGGCTCAAGGGCAGGACCCATGAGAACAGCCATGGAGGAAAGGCCAAGGAAGCCAGCAACCACCTCCCAGCCACGCCAGCACAGCACACGACCTGGGGACTTGAGGTGGGGCAGCACAGCCCACCTGCAGTCTTTTAGGTGGAGCTTTTTCTTCTATCCCAGTGACTTGAAATAACTTGAATGTTTCTTTCTGGACAGAGATGGGTTCAAATTACGCAAAGAAGCTGGAGGAGAGCCAAGACTCAAAGGCTTTACCCTTGATCCCAACCACAAAGATGCACCTCTGCTCTCACAGACGGGCGTTTGCTGGTCTGGGCACAAAGCGCTGCCCAGCTGAGTAAAGGGAGAGGAACACAACATCAAAGGAAGATCCTGTGCTACCTCTGCAGGGAGGACAGCTCCCGAGTCGAGAGATAAGCAGAGATGGTCCCACCACATACACACCCAGTCACCCCTAGGAAGGAAAACGGGTGGAGTAAAAAGGTGCTTGCATGGCAATTTTCATCATCATCATTTCACTTAGACTCAGGATCTAGACAAGTTTTGCAACTCAGTCCAAAAATAAAGGTCAAGCGGAATAAAAGTTACTTAGATCAATGCTCAATATGTAAGAATGCATGTGAAGAAAAGAATTTCCTACGTTTTTCAAGTATTTATTTTTCTATTGTAAACACAATCCCCAAGAGAACACGCCCCTCCGTTTTGTTTTGGGATTTTTTTAATTCACGAGGATCAGTATTTTTTTCATGTGCTAAGGGTACATCTCAAATGCTCTTTCTTATCATTTAACTTGAGCCAGTATTTAAAAGTCAAATTAAAAACTGCCTTTTTTTAATGCACAACATATTGTAATTCCATCCTAAGGAGATAGGAATTTGTTAGTTTAACCCTCAGACTGGTGCACTACAAGTTGTACATGTTTTTGTTCTGACAACAAAAAATGAGGAGTAGAACACAGTGTAATCCTACAAGATTGACTGCCACAAACTCTACTGCCAAATCATCCTCCTGATCCTGAAATCAGCTGGAATAGTCCTTTTTTTCTCTCTTTTCCCCACTGGTTTCACTCACATTTATCATCCTGTGCACATACTTTTATATCTCTATCTTTATTGCCAGTTAGTCTATAAGTTCTAGTCAACAACTTCTGGAGAACGGAAAATTTTTATTCTCTATGTTGTTTATCACTCCAGCCTGGGATTTGCCCAGCCCATGCCATCAAAGTCAATGTTTTAGCAGGCTGCTACCCACAACTGCAGCTGCAGCAAGCAGTTTACTCTCCAGCAGCAGTGAGGGCTGCAATTAAATGGATTAAAAAAAAATAAAATTACTCCTTATGAAGTCAAGAAGAGTTTTAATGTGCAGTACGGACATGCAGCACAGACACAGCTTTTACCAATAACCAACCTGCAGCATATCACCTATCTCTTCTCTAACATAAGAGTATTATAACATAACACGATACAATTGATATTCTCTTAAACCAAACCATTAGCTTTTCATTTGGTTTTCACTTTTAAAATTCAGCCTTAAAATGACTTTAATTGTTGCAGTCCTCCCACACAAATACAAGAGACAAGTTTATTGCAATGGAGAGCCCTAAATAGCACAGTCTGGTTTAGGCTGAGTAATACAAACACGCATTTTGTTTAATTTTACATCTGTTCCTAGGGAGATCTCACTCCCATCTCCTCTGCCTCGCGTTCCATAGCACCTGACAGCACAGGACATCACCTGCTCCGGTGGGCTGAGCAGCGTGGGCACAGCGTGGGCAGCTCTGGCTCCGTGCGTGGCAGCTCGGGGGACAGGCTGGCCACTGCTGTCACTGTCCTGCAGAGAAGGGAGGGCAGGCATGTGGCACCGCCAAAAATGTGCGTCCGAGCACATCCTGGTGTCACAGCCAGAGCCAAGAGCAAGCCAGCAGCAGGGAGACCTGCAGGAACTCTCCCTGAGGAGTACAGCAGGTCCACCACGCCAGGGCACACCAAACACTGCCATGCTGCACTCAAGCAAGGCACCAGCCTTCACAAACACTCCAAGGCAGCTCACAGTCCTCTGCATCTGCTCAGCCACTCAGACCCTCAAAAAATCCCTCCTTAGCACCAGCACAAGAAAAATATCTGGGAACTAACCTGGGTTAGAAGTAACCTGGCAGAGGCCAGACTAAGGTTTAACCAAATGAATGCCTTATCCAGTGTATCACATGGCCAGAGATGCCAGAACAGAAAAAGAACAGCACATGGAGAAGGAAAAGCAGGACTACTCACTCCCCTGCCATTAGTAGCCGGCGAAAAGGTTTGCGCAACCACAGCCCCAAGTGCCTCAAACCACTGAGCCAGGAGCCCCAAGCCATTCGGGGGGAGGGCTGGAGGGGCCTGCTGGGGCACACCGACTCCTGAAAGCAGGGCTCAGCAGCTTCCAGGACTTCAAAGGGAAGCCACTTGCAGGCTGCGAGCTCTCCGCGCAGCCAAAGGCAGCTGGCGAGGCTGCCAGCCCGCTCCTGCTGTCACAGGAGCCAGGCAAACAGCAGACCTGCAATTAGAAGAGGTGTTTGTTGGCCTCTCCTCTGCAGCTCATTAGCAGAGGTAAGGTCTGCAGTCAGAACAAGAAAGTCCCGACCTCCAGTGAGCACAGCTCACTACGACTGCTCTGCAAGACAAGGAACTCCCCCTACCAGCTTCCATTCAACAGGATGACCAGCTTCAGCATGCTGAGAAGGAACATTCCAGGCACTCGGGACAGAAGGTTAAGTGCTGCAGCAACACATCTTCTGTAAAAAGGCCCAGGTAACAGCTTTTGGTGTTCCCCCTCACAATCTTCTATCTCCATCTTGGTTATTTCAGACAAGAGAAGAAATTACTCCAAAGGCAGCCTTGGACAATCACCAAAATGGAGGTCTTGGTTTTAGTAAGCTTTTCTTGACAAAGCCAAAGCCCTCCTTTCCCTAAAGCAGGCTGGAGTTAGTCTACAACAGGCTCCAGACACTTTCAGACCCATCTTTCCAGCAGCGTCATAGGCAGGAAACAGTGACTAGGTGTGACCCTCCAGGAGTGTTTCAGAAGGGGGATGCAGTGACAACAGGACTTGTGGGGTGAGAGCCACTGAACTGCCTCTGCACACCTAAAGGAGGAACACCCCACAACACACAGCCTGAAACAGCAATAACCTGACTCCACAAGAGGCCAGGAGCAGAGGCTCAGGAAAGAGCATGAGGACACAGCATAAAAGGGTCATTCTTCCACACTCCT
Organism: Haemorhous mexicanus; assembly: GCF_027477595.1. Taxonomy (NCBI): domain Eukaryota; kingdom Metazoa; phylum Chordata; class Aves; order Passeriformes; family Fringillidae; genus Haemorhous; species Haemorhous mexicanus. Next base: position 417,191 of record NC_082348.1, on the reverse strand, counting down.
CTCATTCCAACCCCATACCTCCCAGTCAAAGGTAAATTCCCAAGCCCAAAGCTGCAGCTGAATCACAGTATTTACTGCCCCCTCCCACAGGCCTACCAACAGATCCAGCTGTTTCTCAAAGGAAGAGTAAGGCTCCTGAATATCCCACCTCAGTCTATAGCTTAAACACACACCACACAAACACTATTGGTTTTCATTTTAAAGATGCTGACAATTGATTACACCCAGTATTCCCCATTTCTGGCATAATAAGGAATTACCTAAGACCATCCCTTCCCATTTACTCACATCAATTGTGACTTTAGATCTCTATAGTATTTCCTTTCAAGCATTTCTCCCCTTTGCAAGTCAGTTTATTTACACACCACCTCACCCAGCCTTGCCAGACCAGGCTGAGCCAACATCCTGTAAAGCTAAAACAGGTCCCAAGCTTGAAGAAACTGTGGAGCTGAAGGATATTGATTATCCCAATTGCTTAGGGACTTGCAATGCCTTTGTAATCAAACAGAAGCCCATCCCTTGGGATAAGGGACCTTGATCTGGGGGCTTGAGAGGCGTTTCAGAGCTGGTGGCACACCAATTTGCAGGCACAAGGAAGACAAAGCATGTTGTCACCAGCGCTGGCAGAACCCTGTGTCCAAGAAGCCCTGGCCCCAGCATGCTGCCAGGCACAGCCAGCAAGGTGAGGCACTGCATGGGAGGCAGGAGCACAGCAAAAGAGGGACCTGCACTACCTGCCAGACTGATCCAGCACCTGATGCTGAGTATTCAGGAGCAGATGGATCGTGGCTCTGGCCTTCCAGGGGAACAGCAGCACATGAACTGCCAGCAGAGAACAGGCACTGGAACTGCAGCGCTGCTTTCTCCCGCACAGAGGAAGAGCTGTGTACTTACTGCACTGGGAGCACAGGCACACTCCTCATGCTCCTTCCAGAAAACAGCACCCCATGCACTCCATGGCAAAGGTGTGCTCCAATGCTGCTTCACAACTGCAGCTCGTTCTCTGTCCATCTTCTCACCAGAGCAGAAATTCGGGGAGTGTGTTCTGAACAACCTCAATCCACAGATGCAAATCACTCTGAAACAGGAACCTGCGAGCACTGTGCACACACAATTCCAGAAGACCACGCGTCAAGGAGGGGATCACCATGACCTGAGACTGGGTCAGGTGCAAACTCATGGTCCAGTGTAACACAGAAAACTACTGCACTACAACCACTTACTGTTATTGGACTGTACTTCCACGCTTTTGAAAGCATTACTCTGAAACCATGTTTTGGCTGCAAACATAGCAGGGAAAAAAAGGAATTCCTTGAAAGCATTTCCACGGAATTCCATACATTTCGTAGTCAACAACATTTTATAAATTTGTGATCCCAGAACAGTTTTCAAACACGTGTGAATTCAGCTTTCCAACACTGCCAGAAAACACTATCATTCCTGATTTTTACAGATATGTACAGGATATAAATGCCTTACACCTACAACATGTGGCCATAGAACTTGTCCATAGCAGTGCTCAAAAGGTGAGGATCTTGATAGCACCTGCTATGTCTGTAACTAAGATGCTCTTAAACTCTCAGTCTTGACTACTCTCAGGTCCTAAAGTAACTAATCCATCCCCTAAGCACCGTGCACACCATGGCTGAGGCCAGCCTGTCACCCACCTCTGTGATATCCCTGAATCCTCACACACAGAGGCACCCAGCAATCACCCGTGTTCAACACCAACACTGCAATCTGCTGTAGCTCCTGTCAGCTGCACAGGTGAGTGGGACAAGTTTTCAACCTGTTTATACACACTAGAGCAGGTATCAAGATGCCCATTTGAGAGTTCCAATACCAAGAATTTAAATGAATTCAAGTAGCTTTTTTTGGCAGGGACAAGAAGGGCTGAACGGGTGCCTAATTATTTCACAACGGCTGTCCCTAGATCCTATTTTAGCATTGGGCTTTCATTAAATTTAAGCATGACTTCAGAGTACCAGCTGGCTGGAAAAAACAAAAACCACAAACACAACCCACTCACAACACCCCACGGGTGTTCTTTCCCCCGCCCATGTTCTCTTCCTACCCTCACCGAGGGCTTGGAAGACTCCAGTTCCATTTGGAAAGCCAGCCTCAAAAGCAGATAAGTTCTGCAGGAAATGGCTATATTTAGCCCTCCCCTTTCACCTCAGCTCCTCCACACACTTGCATTCTCCTGCAAAAGGATCTTTCTACTCAGCGACAGAGGTGATCTTTAGCAGGTCACCTCAGCAGAAAGAACGCAACCAACTTCATACGTGTTAAGAGAAGAGCGTGAACAACCACCAGAATATCAAATATTCAGCTACTAAGGCATACAATAAAATCCTCACGTCTCAAAGCACGCTGAATTGCAAGCTCCAGGAACACAATATGCCCAAAATCACTTTCGGAGTGGTGCCCATGGAGGGCAAGGCTGAACCTCTGCACACACTACCCGGGGTTTCACCCATTTTGTCAGTAACTAACACAGCCATCCTATTCTCTACAGAATATAAACATGAGGCAACAAACTTGACAGCTCTGCAACTAAAATATTTTTCGAATAAATAATTTTCTAAATTTGTTTCCTAATAAATCATAAAAAAACAGTTAACAATGGTTCCTGGGCAGTGAATATCAGCAACACCTCTGGAAACATCATCAGCACCTGGTCAGTAGGACTTCCCTTTCCCAGCTTGAAACTTTGAAACACATTATAAGATTTAAAAGTGAAAACATATAAAGGGGCTTTTTCTCCCCTCAAGTTGTTTTGTTTAAGTAACAGCTTCCCCTGATACAATTCTGTCCCAACCATGATTTAGGCCTGTAAGAGCTGATTATTTACAAACTGAGGAGGTTGAGGCATGAATTAAGTCACATCAACAGACCTTAAAGTTTGTCCCAAAACGAAGACAGAACAAAACACACCTCTCACTCAGTGTGAGGAGACAAACAGGCAAAGGGTTACAGTGAGGAACCACTCCCAAGTCCTGTGCCACTGGGCAAGGAGCACACATGGCCCCCTGAAACAGAGGAATGCAGGTCTTATCCCAGCAAACAAATCCCGAGAGAAGGCAAACCTCTGAAACCACTGCACACACTTAACACCTCCTGGGGAGAGCACAGGGCATACAGGAACTTTTTGTTCCCTTAAAACAGATCTCTAACACCTCCTCCTCAAAAAAAAAAAAAAGTTTCGGCCATCAAAGGGCCCAGCCGTGCACTTGAGAGCTCTCCACAGCCAGGACTCCAGCTTTCCCATTTCAATTGCAATGCACCCCAGCACTCTTCAAACAGCTCCAGCCCTTCAAGGACAAGGCTCCGAGAGTATTTGCAAAGTGCCTGCTGCATTCCAGGTCGCCACCGTCCCTCTGAAGATGAGTATAAGGATCACAGCAAAGATCGTATTACAGGAAACAAAAGAAAAGTGAAAGTTTAAAAATAGACTTGTCATTGCCCACAGCTAACTGCTATAGCCACAGGAGTCTTCTTCAAGGAGAAGCTGGGCTTCAATGCAGACCATAGAAACACACGAGATTTGGAAAAAGAATCTGTTCTCTTTTGAGAACTCAATGCATCGTTGTAAAACGTGGTTTTGTACAAATGTGATAGTTCTGCAGCTCAGTCTAGAACCTGGAAGTTCCCACCAGTAACATCCTCCTGAGGCACTGGCGCCTCCAGCACACCTACCAGAACCCCAGCTCTTTGAGAACCTCAAGAAGGTGAGATGCTCTCTCAATTATTGGAAAACAAAGTGGTTTCGTTTCAATTTACATAAAAATACTGCGAGAAACTAAAGTTCTTTTAGCACTTTTAATAGACAGAGCTGGAAAGACTGCCTGGGTAGACACCCCTACGAGATTCATCGCCCAGATTTCACGGAGCAGCATGCGGGTTTAGAGCCGCCAGGTCAGCACGCACACCTGAGCGGGCTGAGAGCGGCTGTGTGCTCCAGGGCCGTGCTCCCCGGGCAGCCCGAGTCCCGGCAGGAGCCAGCCGCTCCTGCCCGCTCCCATCCCCGGAGCCCAGGGCGGGCTGGCTGCGGCCCCGGCGCTCAGGACCGCTCCGGAGACTCTGGCCGCGGCAGCAGCCCCTTGAGCAGATGACCCGGCACCAGGGACTTTGGCCTATACCTCTGCTGTGCCCATCAAACCTGGGGCTTCAGCGCACTGCCGTGGGCAGCGGCAGCACACCCACGGGGAGCTCGGCGCGCTCCGCGCCTCCCACCCGGGAAGCTCCTGCAGCCGCACGGCGGCCACGGCCAGGGAAATTAACCCTGCCCGGCCGAAACCGCCGCAAGTTCATAAAAGCAGGAGAAGGGAAGCCCCAGCCCTGCCCGCCGCGCGGCACCGCGGCGATGCTGCCCCCCCCGAGCGCGGCCGCGGCACCGCGGGGCCTTTGTGCGCCCCCCGCCCGGACCGGGACCCCGCGGCGCCGCCCCCGCCAACCCTCCCGGCGGCGGGACCGACCTGCTCCGGCAGCACGGACTCACCCGCTGGGCCGGCGCGACGGGGCGGGACGGAGGCGGACGGAGCTGGCGGAGCTGGCCGTGCTGCGGCGCTGCCCCGCTCGGGCCGGCGGGGCCGGGGGCGGCCGCGGGCGGCGGCGGCTCCGCTGACAAAGGAGCGCGGGCGGGGCAGCGCCCGCACCGGCAATGGCCGCGCGTCACTTCCGCCCGCCGCCCGCCCAGCGCCCCCTGCCGGCGCCGCGGGGACACGGCGGGTGCGGGCTCGGGTCGGGGTTCGGGTTGGGGTTGGGGTTCGAGTTCGGTTTGGGGTTCGGGTTCCGGCTCAGGTTGGGGTTCGGGCTCAGGTTGGGGTTGGGGTTCGGGTTCCGGCTCAGGTTGGGGTTCCGGCTCAGGTTGGGGTTCGGGTTCCGGCTCAGGTTGGGGTTCGGGTTCCGGCTCAGGTTGGGGTTCGGGGTCAGGTTCGGGTTCGGGCTCAGGTTGGGGTTGGGGTTGGGGTTCGGGTTCGGGTTCCGGCTCAGGTTGTGGTTCGGGTTCGGTTTGGGGTTGGGGTTCGGGCTCAGGTTGGGGTTCGGGTTCGGGTCCGGGTTCGGGGGAACGGAAAGCCCGTCCCGAGCAGCGGAACGAGGCACAGAAGCATCCCGGCACGGTGGGCGGCCCTCAGGGCCGGGTCCTTACTGGGCCGGGCCGGCAGAGCCCATGGGGTCACTGGTGCCACTCCAGAGCTCGGGGCACAGCGGTGTCCGGGCTGTGTCCGGGGGCTCTGGGATGGCCCCAGGAGGAGACTCCAGCCCTCCCCAGGCTCTGCTCGGGGCAGGAGCTCTGCCTCCTGTGCCAGGAGCTCCTGGGCTCAGCCCTGCCCACGGCTCTGGGGCCATCGCTGGGCCCGGAGCAGAGCCTGGGCCTGCTCTGACCTCCCTGCACACGGGGACAGACCGGGACAGACCGGGACAGACGGACACACACGGGGACAGACCGGGACAGACGAGTACAGACGGACACACGGGGACAGCCAGGGCTGAGGCCCCTCTCCTTGGGCTTCTCTCCAGGCTGAGCAGCCCCAGCTCCCTCAGCCTTTCCTGGGCACCGAGATGCTCCAGGCCCTTGCTCAGCTCCAGGAGCTCCTGTCCCTGCTGTGCTGAGGGACAGAGCTGGACACAGCACCCAGAGGTGCCTCCAGGGCTGAGCCAGACTGCAAATATCCTGGTACAAGACTGATGTGCTGAATTTTATTTAAAAATAATCTGACTCCAATTTTCACACCAAATTATTCATAAAGTAGTTACTGTCATGTCATAATTTTTAAAGTTGAAGGTGTCTTCCTCCATCTTGAAGTTTTAACCCTCCCTCACACGCCTGAATTAATTCCCTAAAATCATATATTCTTCCAACCGTGGTGCTTCAATCATAGTCCAAGTCCCAGGATCCCAGAGTGGTTTGGGTTGGGAGGGATCTTGGAGCCCATCTTGTTCCACCCCCTGCCATGGGCAGGGACACCTTCAGGCTCATTAAGGTCACCAGGATGCAAACACGCTGGTGTTGGGTGGAACCAGTGTCCCTGTGCCAGCTGCACTAAGCCAACCTCACTGAGGTTCCTGGAAAGGCACGGGCTTCTTCCTAAGCAGGAAAAGGAAGCAGATTTCCAGAATAACTGCATCTAATTACTGTCAATAGAGCTCTTAAATTATGATGTGATGGATCAAGGACATGACATCCTACATTTTTAATAAGTCCGAACGATCCTGAACAGACCAAGTACATGAGAAATTCCCAAATATGATTGACCTGATGCTCCATGTACGTTCTGCCCAGCCCCGTGGCACAGGGTGTGTGCCCCAGCACTGCTCTGTGCCTCCCCAGGGCTGTGGGGGATGCCAGAGCCCTGGGAGGCACTGGGAGGCACTGGGGAGGGTAAGTCCCCCCGGCCCAGCAGTCAGGCTGGGTGGCCCCATTCTCTCAGCTGTTCCATTCCCTCAGGGCCCGCCGGGGCTCACCCTGCCCATGCCCCGGGCCAGGCCGTGTCTGTTCGTGGGCACTGCTGCAGCACTGCTCTGCTGCATGCTCATGAGCACTGCAGGCTGCAGCACCCCACAGCAGCCAGCACACAGCCTCCTCCTGGCCTGGCACCGTGGGGCTGTGCAGGGCCAGCCACAGGCGCTGTCCCAGGGATGGCAGTGAGCCCCAAGACTGCCCGAACCACCTCCTGCAGCTGGAAGGCCCAGGCATGGGTCTCCTTAGGAGAGACCACTCCAGAGTCTGTCAGACGTTGGCAGGGGCTGCCCAGGGAGGTTTGGAGTCCCCATCCCTGGAGGTGCTCCAGGCACGGCTGGACGTGGCACCCAGTGCTCTGGTCGGAGTGACAAGGTGGGCATCGGGCACGGCTGGGACTCGATGATCCCGGAGGTCTTTTCCAACCTGACTCGGTGTGGTTCTGCTCCCGTGTCACAAGGCACATGGCTGTGCTTGTCCTCCACACAGGTGGCGCTCCCCGAGCAGGGGCATGAGCATCTGCAAGGCAGGAAGTGAGGAGCTCAGGGGAGTAGAACAGGAGCCCTGGAGACGTGGCACAGTCAGGCTGGGACAGCACGGGGGGAATCACAGGGTGGTGCCAGGGCAGGAGGAGAATGCTCATTCCCTCGGGAAAAGGCAGGTGGACAGAGGGTTTGGAAAGTGCTCCCAATGAAGCTCCTTTGTGCATACAGCCCATTTATGCACAGCCCTCCAAACGAGGCCAGGATTTGACTCACTATGAGTAATAGGAATGTTTTAAACAGAGAAAAGAATACTAATTCCCTTAAAAATACAAATAGGTCTACATTTGGCTCAACAGCACAAGGCCAGTGATTTTCCACAGAGTACTGCCAAGTAGCTGAATGTGACATTCAAGTAGCTCAAGTGTAGGTGTTCCTCAGGAGAAAATACAGCTCTAACGAGGACCATTTTCCGAAAGAGAAGACTAAAGATTGGGTATCTAATACAACTTTTCAAAATTTACCAAACAGCTACATTTCCAGAAGTGCCAAGTTTCCCTTGAGGCCCCACAGGTGGTGTTGGCAGCCAACACTTCTGAACACCCACCTGCTTATTGGCAGCCTAAAGCACCTTTGACAGTGGTAGCCCGTGTGGTTATCTGAGCTCCCAGGAAAGGGTGACACTGCTGGGCTGAGAGCCACCCCTCACTAATGCCTGCGGGGCTCTCAGGAGACACCAGGAGCCACACGGGTTAGGAGCACTTTGCATGGAAAAGTTTCTGCTTTACATCTGGTAGAAGAATATGAATTTTGGAACCTGTCATTGAGTAACCCACGCATGGCTCACCAAGGGACAGCTGTTGCTAAGTGCTCATTCACAGCCACGAGGGGAACCAGTGCTGGGAACTGGAATTAGGCAGCTCCTGCCCACAGCCTCCTGTAGCTGGATCACGTACAGTTTGCATGCCACTGATTTCTAATTAATAGTGAAGCAGAGGGAATAATTAAGTTACTGAAGTAATCTCAGCATCATCTATAAACAGGGCTATTTTTCTGTTCTTTTGAATGCCACTTCTTATTTATCATCATAAGCATCCTTACAAATAAATTTGCTTTACAAACACTGCAGGGTTTTTTCAATTATCTTTTTTATAGGTAACATGGTTGTTGATAGGAAAATCCAGCTGTAAGTAGAATTTTATCTGTAATAACATTATTTGGGGAGAAAACCAGGGCTGCAGTCTGAGAGGGATATCATGACAAAGTGTTTGGGTTAGTGGCTGGCAGTGCCATCTCCGAGTCAGAAGTGCCAGTTCTGAGGTGTGGGGAGGATCATGGGGCTGTGTCTGTGCCTCAGATGCCTTGCTGGCATCTGAGCTTGTCAGGTATTTTACAGTCCCCCAAGGAAAGGTGGAGTGGATCTGATGGGGGTATTCATACACAGCTGACTTTGCACAGCTTTGCAAGGAGTAGAGTGTGATTAAACTTGGGGTCTTCCAGTTCCCAGCAGGAGAACCTCGTGTGGCCTTTTCCGTGCTGGGGAAGAGTCTGGAACTTCTTCCTGGACAATGTTTGCATTAATCAGGTGTAATAATGGCATGTCCGTGTGAAAGGAGCACTGTGGGCACAAATTGTTGCCCACAGACATCAGAATAACACATTAATGTTATGTAAATACCGTGGTATTCAGAAGTCTGTGGGCCCCAGAACACAGTGCACACAGAGCACACCTTGAGCTATGGGGCAGGTTCACCCTGTCATCCTTCCACACTGAAAACTCTCCCAAGACAGCATGTATAGCAAAATCAGGCTTCTCTGTTTTGAAACAATTTCCATGGTAACGTGAACTGCCTTGGTTCTTCATAAATTCTGCCTCTCTCTGGAGCAGCTGGGATTTCAAGTCAGACCACTTTGCAATGCTCTGGGAGTGTAGAAACAGCTCATGCAGCTGAAAGATGCCATGGAGGAAATGTTTCAAAGAGGGGGCTGCTGGACCCCAGTCCAGCCCCTCATTTGGTAAAACCATCTCACTCAGCTCTGCTGAGCAGTGAGCACTGCCCTAGACCAACAGAGACAGGGCTGGGGTCTGGCCCAGGCCAGCAGCACCACACAGGGAGGGCCCTGGGGACAGACGGAGCCCAACGGCAAAAAAACGCCTCTAACAAACACTGTTATTCCTTCTAAAATACACAGTAAAATACAATTTAGTTGCAGCACACAAAATGAGGCTGTGCATGACAAAGCCAGCCTGGTAATTGCCTTCAGAGCTGCTGAGGTTTTTAACTCTTTAGCATTATTAACATCAGCACATAAAGACTTTGCTTATATGCTTGAGGTGAGCTGTGGTACAGAAATAATAATCCAGGTGACCTTCCAAGCTGCTGCTTGTCATGAATTATTTTCTTCTGCCTTGAGGAAATTTCTAAATATATATCTGTATATATGCATGCAAACAAGCAAACCTGGCAGTTGCAACATAGAGAAGTTGCATCAGCGCCCCTCCCAGCGCAGCAACTGGCCCGAGCACAGCTGCTGAGAAAACCCCAGGAAGCACTCGGGTTTGAAATTAAAGAGCTTGTTCTAATATTTAGCTGTGATGAATGTGACTGGGAGTACATGTATTTCATCAGGCGTCTGTGAGTCAGGCATGTGAGTCACAGACGGAGCCGCGCTGGGGCTGCCGGAGCAGCCGGTGAGGCCTGTCCCAACAGCTCCCGCTGACTCCCCCAGGACACTCCGTGAGTGAGGACAGGCCCGGGACATGCCTGCTGTCCCAGCAGCTCTGCAGAGGACCTCAGCCCAAGCTCCTTCCACAGTTCTCCTTTTTCAGGTCCTTACCTTGTGTGCGTCTTTAGATCACAAACCCCGTGGACTTGGGGGCGTTGAGGAGCCAGGTGCAATTCAGCGCAGCAAGGAGAACCCAGATCCAAGTAATTAACAATAATGTATAATTGCTACCAATTTGGTTTTACACAAATTACGCAGTATTATTAAATTAAGCAGACCATGTTCTTGCATCTGAGCATTAGCAGCATAACTCATTTTCATGCCATTTTTTAAAATAGCACTGGTAATTAGTCCTGTGCTTTCCAAGCCCATCACATGCAGTGCTTTGTTTTCAGCAAAACACCCACCAAAAAGTGCTCGAGCTCTCTAATTGCAAAGATTCACTTCACAAGGCTGCACAGTTCCTTTCTGCTCTCTCTGGGTGCTATTCAGGAACAGCCAACTGGAATTTATTGAAATTACGCCAAAACATAAATGATGAAAACTACTCCTCAGCTGAGGGGGGGAGCCTTTGCAGGCCAAGACACCACGGAGTCACCGGGCGCGGGGGATCAGGTGGAAACGCTGATTTCCATTTCACACCCCAAAGGCGGGATGGAAGGAGCTGTGCCCTGGGCCCCTGGGCGGCTCCCGCGGACCTTGGGCGCTGGTGACCCGCTCGCTGCCCCAGCTCAGTGCCCCTCTCAGCGCCCTGCCCGGTGCCATGCTCACCACGCCGAGCACCGCACCAGCGGTCCCTTTTCCATCGAGGCACGGCAGCCAGGCTGTGCCCCGTGCCCGCCCTTGCCCACAGCGGGTGTCCCCAGCGCCAGCCCTGTGTCCCGCCGGCCCCGGCGGCGCAGTCGCCCCCTCTCCTTCTGCCTGGCTGGGAAGGAGCTTTTTTTGGCCTCTGCTTCTGTCATCTGGCATTTAAATGTAACGAGAGCTCTCGTTGCTAACATTTATAGCAGCAAAATATTTAAGTTCCAGGGCTTGTAACACATGTTGTTCGTGTCCCCTTGCCAGCCCCAGCTGCAGGCTCCCAAAGCCTTCCCTGGCTCGTTCGGAGCCGTGCCGGCGAGCGGGCGAGCAGGAGCTCGGGGGTGGCCGGCACCGGCACCGGCACCGGCCCCGGCACATCCCGCTGGGGCTCCGCGAGCGCTCCCGCTGCTGGCTGCACCCAGAGCGCCGGCACACCAAGGGCGGCGGAGAGTTTGTCGAACTGGCCCATGTGGTGGAGAGGAGGAGAGAGAAGGACAGGGCTCGGTCACCAGCCTGCCACGACCCCAGTCACCGGCGGCAGCCGAGAGGGGGGTTCACAGCGCCTGGTTCAGTCCCGTCTGTGCCACGGCGCGTGTTTGGAAGCTCCTGCCGCTGCCTCCACAGCCCCGGCTGTCAGCCCACAAAACCGGCCCGAGAGGAAAGGTGGCGAGCAAGCATAGCCCACCGTGCCCACGTGGAGCCGCGCGGGGCCCCGTCCCTCGCCGCCTCGTCGGAGCCCGCCGTGCCAGGCTGCCCCGGGGTGCTCCTGCTCCCAGCAGGGAGAAGGGCGACAGGACTCGGGAGCAGAAAGCCCCAGCCACACAGCTATCCAATGAAGATATTCCTGGCTTTTGAGGAAACCCAAAGCACCTTCAACTGTTACCAAGGAGTCTCTTCCTCCTGCTCCTGTTCTATCTGCCCTTTGCCAGGGTAACCGCAGAGAGCTGGTTTGATCCACCTGCACCAGGGCACAGCAGGAGAAGGACAGCAGTGGGTCCCAGCCTGGCCCCAGTGGCTTAGAGTCATCCCAAAGCCATAGGTCCTGGACACACTGGACACCTCAGGGGCTGGGCAGAAAAAGAAGAGACGCTTCTGACCTTTAGGGCCACAGCAAGCAGCTCCAGATGCTGACACCAAAGACTCCGTCAGACAATACAGGAAAAAATCCCATTTTTAAACTGCAGATTTTGAGCCAGTCTTTAGATCTCTCTTCCTGGGGTTGAGCCAAGTGAGCCCTCACCTCTGCAGGAGCAAAGCAGGGGCCAGCAGCCATCTCAGCCACCAGCATCTTCTTCTCCCAGTTGTCTCTCAAGACTCCCACTCTCATGTGGGCTCAAGAGGGTCTCATCACCTGCACCTCTCTTTGACTGGCTGCTTCTGCTTGGAGACAGTCGCCAGGTTCTGAGCTGGAAAACCATACTGAGTACTTTGGAGCAGCCTTGACATGTGCTCTTCCATCCTGAGAGCAGACACAGGGGAAAGGAGTGGGCTGCAGACCCAGGAGGGAGGTGCTGGATGCGTGGTCTCAGCCTGATACCTTCCAGCAGAGACCAGGACTCCGATGCCTCCACAGCACAAGGAGTGGGGTCAGAGCAACAAGGGACAGGGCCTGAGCAGCTGATAGGGAGGAGCAGCAGCCGTAGTGAGGACAGTTCTCAGCATTTTGTTCTCCTAAAGCCAGGCACCGAGTTTATTTTCCTCTCCAATAGCTGATTAAGAGGCTGGTTAGGGGAAGACAAGTATTTCATCGTCTGACTCAGGACAGGGAACTGAAGACTGCTCACTGTGATGCTTCTGGACAGCTGGAAAGGGACAGAGGGAGAATGTCTGTCTGTACTGGAAGTGACTGAAATATCACAGCACTATCAGAGGGCAGACAGCCCAGCACAGCCAGAGTGTGCCATGAGATGCTGTTGTATTTAAATAAACACTTTGGGCGGGCCCAGATTTCTTCAGCTCTTCTGAGACTGGCACAGCTGAGGGTACAGCCTGACTTGTTTCCTTCCCCCTGGGTGAGCCCAGTGTGATCCAGCTGGCTGCTAACCTGCAGGGTCCTTTCTGGGAGCACAGCTCTCCTGTGGGATAAGCTATGGCTGGAATGTGGTGTGGCACATAGCAGGGAGCTGCTGCCACAGCTCAGCTCCAGAGCACAGGGAGAGCTGGTTGAGGGGATGGGAAGCAGGGACAAACTTCTGTGTAAACATTTCCAGGAATGGGGAAGCCACAGCTTCTCTGGGCATCCTGTGCCAGCGCCTTGCCACCCTCAGAGCCAAGAACTTCTTCCTAATCTCTAATCTGAATCTCTGTCCTCTTTTAGTTTACACCTTGTCCTATCACAACAGGCTCTGCTAAAAAGTTTGTCCCCAGCTCTCTTGAAGCCCCTTTGGGCCCTGGAAGGGGCTCTGGGGTCTACTCTGGGGTCTTCCCTTCTTCAGGGGAACATTCCCAGCTCTCCCAGCCTGGCCTCAGAGCATAGGGGCTCCAGCCCTGGAACAGCTCCTGGCTCCTCTGGGCTCTCTCCAGCAGCTCCAGGTCCCTCTGATGTGGGAGCCCAGGGCTGGGGCAGCTCTGCAGGTGGGGTCTCACCTGAGCACAGGGGCAGAATCCCCCCCTCCCCTGCTGCCCACACTGGGATCAGCCCAGGACATCGGGGGTCTCTGGGCTGCCAGTTTCCAGGTCGTGTCCAGCCTCTGGTAGCCCCTCCTGTTCCTTGGGCTTCACTGGCTGTAACTGAGCGAGCAGCGTCTTCCGTCATCCGCCTGCGAGGGCTCCGAGCTGCTGTGCGCCTTTGAACAGCTGGCAGGGGCTGTTCGAGGGCTGGCTGCGTTCTGCCTCTGGGAGGAGTTTACAATGACGCCACCAAAAAGAAAAGGGGAAAAGGAATTCTGTCTGTGCCCGCTGCATGGAGAAACGTTTCCACACAAGGTGGCACCTGTCTCCTTCCTTCCAGCCTCGAGCCGGAGACGCTGAAAGGCGCCTGGAAATATTCTCTGAAAATTAACTCCTGGTAAACGGGATGCAGAATCTGTTATTAATTCCTTCATTAGCCATTGCTTTTCGCTGGGCACTCAGGCAGGCACGGCAGGAATTGCTGCCAGTCAGCGCTGGGGCTGGCCAGCAGGGGTGGGGGGACAGCAGCTGCCTCCACTCCAAGTGCCCAGCTCTGGGACACACAGACATCCACCTGAAGCCTCCCAGCACCAGGAGGGGCCTGGGAGCTGAAGGGGATCCCTGCCCAGTCCCCACGTGCAGCACTGCACATCCCACTGCAGATGGGCAGAGGTTTATGTGCTCCAGATCTGACAGAGATTAATGCTCTGTGCCCGTAATTTAAATCACAATTAAGGTATTTTGGAATATCCCTTCCTACACTCTGCAGACTGGTGCAGGCACTGCTGACATGAAGTGGTTTTGCATTCCCACGCAGAATGCTGGAGAGGCCTGCCTTCCACTGCAGGGCTTTGCTTCTGATCCTGACCTTTCCACACAAGGAAAATGCACATTATTACTGCATATTAGAAATGCAGCGTAGCTAGACCAGCTGTGACATCAAGCAGTGAGCCAGTACCACCACTCACAGGCTAAGGAAGGAGCTGGGCTGTGCTGCACCCCATGCCCTCAGCACCTGCACAGAGCCACTGGGCACCCACCGGAGCCCTCAGCCCAGCAAGGGGGCCCTGCACAGAGATGCTCCTGCTGAGCATCTCCTCTGGCAGCACACCCAGAAGTGCCATCCCACCCAGCCCTGCCCCACGGTCTGCACACCTGAGCATGGTGGTTTTAAACCTTAAAAACTTTGGTGAAGCATGGAGGTGCCAGATCCCTTACTTGCATCAAGGTCCTTGGTGCTCAGAGTTGCAGAGAAAGGCAGAGACCTGTCTTGAAGGCTGCAAGAGACCACTTTGATTTTCATGTGATTATTTTTAACCCCTATCATGCTTCTCACACCTGTCTCCCGCTCCATGGTCTCTGCCTGCCCTGTGCTGGCCCAGTGCCTGGGGGCTCAGTCTCCCATGTCGGTCGAGCATGACAGCAGGTCAGGGAGGGGTGCAGAACAAACTCTCCCTCTCCAGCCTTCCCAGAGGAGAAGGAGAAAGGACACAGAGACAGAAAATATGATAAACACAGGGAAAAGGAAAGGAATTGTTTGAAAAAAGAAAAAAAACCAACCAGACTTCAAACCGTCTTGGTTTACCTGGGTGGAGGGAAGAGGGAGGAAAGGCAGGGATGGTTTTGCTGGGGTCTTCCATGTCTCTCCACAAGGCCCTGAAATGCAGAGCCAGCATCAGCAGAATTAAGTGCCTCCTCTGGAACCAGCATTTTTTCCCTTTAGCTGTTTCCATCACAATAAAGTTGCATAAAGTAGGGTCTGGATGCTTCATTTTGAAATAGTGGGGCCAGTGTAAGTCTGCCCTTGCATGGAAGGCCCTAATCCCCCATGGAGTGCAGGAAAATGTCTGAACAGCCGTGCTCAGTGAGCTCAGATCCTGGCAAATCCAGCACATGAGGTGATGCAGCAGCTGCCACCAAGACCACAACACTGCCAGGGCTGAGGACCATGTCCTGCCATGCTCCAGCCCTGCACTAGCTGTGGGCACTCCATCCGTGTGGGGCACACGGGAAGGAGGGCAGCTTGGGGGCACAGTGCTGGGGCTCAGCCACCCAAGCCTTCACATGTTTCCTGATGGGAAATTGTTCCTTGTCCTGTTTCTGAGACGTGATTGGGCTTGACGAGCAGCATGGCTTTATGAACTGTGCTCAGCTTTGCATCATTTGCCTTATTGTGGCCGGAATCTCCTCCCAGCCCTCCCTCCTGCCTGCACCCACAGGCACCAGCAGCTGCAACAGGCACCCACAAGCCCAGAGTGAAAGACAAAAGGATAAAAATACCGTGTAAGAAAAATAAAAGAAAAAGGAAGAAAAAACCCAGGCACCATCTGGAGAGCAGAGCAGCACTGGGCAGGAAGGGAGCAAGCAGAGAGGGGCTCGCTTGCAGGTTCCGATTCTGTGTCTGCTCCCACCATAGCTGGTCTCTGGAGCCCCACCCTTGCTCTGTCACAGAGCAAACCTCTTTGCATTTACACAAACCTCTGTGGGTACTCCCAGCAGGCAGTAGATCACCCATCCCTGTGGGGTGGGAAGGGTTGGAGCAGCTCACTCACCTCTGCAGTGTGAAGGGAACAAAAAGCAGCATGGAGGAAGGCAAGGGGGAACCTACCCAGAGCAGATGAGAGGTCCCTGTTGCCAAACTGCCCCACTGTTCATCTTCCTTCTCACCAATTTCATCCTGCCTGCAGGCATGAAAGGAACTCAGCCTTGGGAGAAGCAAGATGCCAGAAGCAACATTTCTTGCTGAAGTGAATCCATGTGGGGCCAGGGAAGGCATCTGTCCAGGATGGGCAGCAGCAATCCATGTAGAGCCAGGCAGAGCCTGGCCTGCTCCTGTAGCAAGCCAGCACCAACCACAGCCAGAAACTGGGTTTAAACCTAAGCTGAACCCTTTTCCCAAGGTGTGTGCAGGGCCAGCCTAGTGCTCCTTGAACCTGCAAGGGCAGACGTGCGTGGCTGCCACCCTAGTGTCCTCACCTCCTGGGCAGCCCCAGCAGGGCAGGATGCCCAGAGCATGGGCACAGCCCCCCACCTGCCCTGGGTCAGGGCAGGCAAATCCCTGCCTGTTCCCAGGGTGAATCCCACCTGCCATGGGCAAGGCTGCAGAGAGGGAATGGTGAGAAGAGTGACTTGTCCACAACTCTAAGGAACATTCCTGCAGTGGAGTAGCAGCACTCTCAGCCCCTCCTGTGGAGTGACACGGGACTGGCAGATCAGCAGCTCCTGAATAAATCCTGAATAGTGACACAGGTCAAACAGCTGATTTCTGCCTGAAATAAATGGCTTTGCGGTAGTGCTTCCCCTCAGGGGAAACATGTCCTGGCAAGCTGCAGTTACTCTAGTGCCCCGAGGGTTCGTGGAGCCTGGTTCCTTTGGGGAGTGTTTTACCGTCTGCTCCCAATGCCAAGAGCAGCTTTACACCAATAATAAACAAGGCAAAACACGGAGCCAGAGCAAACAGCTGATAAAAATCCACATTTTGCTTTCCTGGCTCCGCAGAACAGCCTGGGTAAGGGGAGCAGGAAATCTTTGTGCTGCTGGCACATGGCCTTCCTCCTGTCAGGTAAAACACTCCCCGGTGCTCCTGCTGCTCCCTCATGCCGACTGCCTGCAATCATCGTTAGAGGAATGCACAAGACATGCCTCGGACTGTGAATGTTCCTCAGCTCCTGGTATTGCAGCAGAACTATGATTCAGCCGAGCACAGGCTCACATGCCCTGCCGGGGTGGTGGTGGAGGAGCTCACTCCTGCGACGGGCACCACCTGCTCCTCCTGCCCAGCCCGACCCGGCGGCCACAGACAGGGCTGAGCTCCGGGCTGCTGGAATACCTCATCCAGCAGCAGCTCCAGGGAGCTGCAGCAGCAGCAGCACAGCGGGAGGGAAGGCAGAGACGAGCCGAGTGGAGAAGGAGCTGCCGGGGCTCGCTGGGAGCAAGGCTGCAGAGCCCTGGCAGGACACGGCGGGTGCGAGCTCCCTGCCGCGCACAGGCTGCCATCGCTGTCTGTTCTAAAATAGCATTTAACATGACAAGAGGTGTCGGATGGGCGCGGGGAGCGCTGGCTCTCCCCATCTCTTCCCTTGCTGAGAGCCTGTCTACACTGCCATATGTTATTCTGCCGTATACTTCATCGTGCTTTATTTGTCATCCTCTAGCACATATGGTAACAGCTCCACTGCCTGGCACTTGGAGAGGCTGGATTTAGCTCTGAATCAGGCACAAACAAACACTCACTTGGGGCAGTGCTCTTTGCTTCTCACCATCCCCACCTCCCCACGCTCCCTTGAGGAAGAGAAACAGGCAAGCAGCTGGGCTAGATCAGCACTGCAGGTCCCTTTCAACTGAAAGCATTTTATTTTAGTATTTTATCCTATCCTAGTCCATTATTCTATTCTCTATTCTATTCTATTCTATTCTGTGTTATTCTAGTCCATTCTATTCTGCAGCCTCTGCCATGGAAAGCAGGAGAGACAGGAAAAGAACAGCCACACTTCGGTTTGGGATTTAATTGAAGCCATCCCAAAGAAAAACAACCATGGGAAAAATAATCATGGATACAGGAACCAAAGGTGAGGGACTGCTCATATTGGCCAGGCGGGGAGCTGACCTGAGCCAGACAGGCCCTGAAACCTGAATGGTCTCGATGGTGGCTGCTGTCCCTTCTCTTCAACGTCACTTCTGGGAAGTCAAAAGCACAATGCAACCATTTCCCTCGGTGCAATCATGTTTACTTAAACAGAACACACTGGCTCCTTTTACCTTGGGCACAGCAGGGACAAACACTGCAGGAACATTGCTTGCCCACCAGTTCTCAGCCTGACATTCCAGACAGAGCTGTGGCTCCAGGGGACTCTGTCCCTGCTCGCTCAGCAGGAACACCCTCCAAAATCTAGCCCCTCTGGCCAGCATAGGGGAGGTCCCTGCCTGGGACAGAGCACACCAGGGGCAGAGGCTGCAGCAGGGCAGGGCAGGGGCTTTGCTGACCACCAGGCAGGGATGTACCAGCTGGTTGTGCTAGAACACTATTTTTCATAAGAAAATATTTAAGAAGTTGTCCATGTGCTTGGGAAAATTGTTTTATCATGGGATGGTTTGAACCATGCAGGTGTGAACCCTTCCAGGTATGCCCAGAAATACTCTGCCATGGATGGCAGGCAGAGAAAGGGGAGACATGGAAGCACTGCCTTTACCAGCCCAGGCAGCATGTGGGAACGCTCATGCCCTGCCCCAGAGTCAGTCAGGTGTCCAGCTGTCTGCCCATCTGTCCCCACATCCATCCACCATTCTGCTGAACCCTTTCATCCCTGATGAAAGTCCTGCCCAGCCACGCTGGAGGTGGATGCAGGGCCAGGGCCTCACATTCCTCCAAACAAATAAGACCGGAGAAGGAGGAGAATCCACAGGAAGCCTCAGCCTGATCCCACCTCCTCCAGAGCATTAACAGCCACCTCTGGCAAACAGCAGCAAACCTTCTGCTTGTTCCCAGATCAGGTAACTCTCACTGGACACGACTGGAAGCTCTGCATGGAGCCCACTGCACAATCCACTGTGCACCTGAAACCACAGCAATCGCACCAAGTGACTTCGGGAGGCAGAAGGTGTGTGCAGCCCCAAAGAAACTTTTTCTGTGCCCCTCGCAGAAATCTGGTGCTTTCTGAAAGGGAGAAGAGACTCCAGATCCTCATTCTTCAGGAGTGCTGTGGAGCGCCAGTAATAAGTCATTTTTGGCAGGCATATGTGAACAGCATCCAGGAAGGGAGAACTTCATCAGAGCAGAGAAATCCTTCCAGCCTGCCTTGGTATGACTCCAGCAAGCCTGAAATATCCCTGAGAGCTCTGCTCCTTCCCCTTCTCAGAGCTATCCTGACCCTGTCTTGGGCAAGGTACCCAACTTACATGTTCCCAGGCCACTGGCTTGCAGTGTTTGCTTATTTTTATACAGGGTTTTGCAATTTAAAGTAAATTTGGGTAGCAAAATGGGCACTCAGGGAAAGACTTCCTCAGTTATAACAATTTCTGTCCCTCCCCATTAGGAAAACAGGACTGCCTCACTGCCTGAATGCAGGGTGCAAGTGAGCCCTACACAATGTGCTTTCACCCAATAATTAATTACCTATCACTTCTCTAATTATCAGAGCTTCCATTGACAATTCCCAGAGGTCAACAGCAAATGCCAGATTCTGCCCCTCCAGCAGCTGCCTGAAATACCTTCCAGGGCAGTGCCTCCTGTCACTGGGACAGGAAGCAGGAGCACTATCTCCAGTCTCCTCCTGCTCCTGCAGGAGCATCACACGCTCATCCCACAGTCCCACCAGCACTCTGGCTGCCCTGGGCTGGGAGCTGTGCAAGGCTGTCCCTGGCACACAGAGCACTGTTCTGACGGGCTCCTGGGCTGAGACGGGGCTGGGTGGACCATGAGAGCAAACAGTGAGTGCTGTCTGGGCATTGCTGAGAGTGAAATTAGCCTCCCCAGGCCAGGCTGTGGTCCAGGAGCTGTGCTGAGCAGGACTGGAAGTTGGCTACAGCCCAAATTCCAGCTTTGTGCACCCCAGACAAATGCAGGGATGTTTTGGATTTGCACCTGCTGGGGCCAGAGAATGGCTCAGCTGGCAGAAGTGTTCAGGCCAGCAGCAGGGGCCAGGCTGTCGTGTCCTTCAGTCCCCAGGGCCAAAGAAACACAGGCCAAGGTGGGAGCATAGCAACATCCAGCTCGGACAAACCATCTCCCCAGGGAGCACATGTGCAGCCACATGGTTGGTGCCCTTCCCACCGGCCAGAGGGCACAACGTCACCAGAGGGCCAGCAGGCCACTGGCCCCGGCCCCAGGGCCACCAGTCAAGGTTACTGGTGACGCACCTGCCCAAAAAGCCAGTCTGGGAGGAACCATGCCAGCCAAGGAGGAACCTTGGCACACAGGAGCAGGCAGTGGGGCGGGGGGGACTGGCCACTGTTGACCTTGGGAGCTGCACAAAGCACAGGAGGTATTTAACCCCCTGCAGAGCCCCTTGAAACCTCTTCTGCACGCTAAACCTCAACAGCTGAGAACACAGGCAGTGTTTTCCTTACCTTTTTGGCAGAGTATCACTTTCAGCTGACTCTGGCAGAGCTGCTATGACCGAAACAACAGGTTACTCGAGGTGAGTAACGGGAACATCTGAATCTGTTTTAATAAGAGAAGAAAAATGTTTTCTGGGTTTCATTTAAGCCTCATTTATAAAAGTAACCTGCACTGTTAGTTGCTTCCCATCTCTTACAGCAGGTGGAAAGGGACAGCAAGCTGGCCTCTGGCTGCCTGCAGTGTCTGCACTCACCCTGCAAGACAGTTATTTAGGACAAGTGTGAAATCCTGATTTGCTAAAAGCTTAATAAACTGTCACATAGAAAATAGCACAGTATATCACCCCCGGACATTGCTGACAAAACCCTATGAAGGAAAGAGCTAAGTAGCTGTTGACAAAATTGATAAATACTGAGACATATTTTTTGCCAAATACATAGATATAATAACAGACATGTCAAAGAGGTTACCTGGAGCAGAAAGACAGCTGGTCCAAACACCACACACAGCTGGCTTGTCCCTTGTCCCTGTCCCATCCCTTCTCCAACACCAGGGCTGTGTGCACCCTTGTGGAGCTTTCAGGCTGCCCTGTGCCCCACTTCTGCCTGTCCCCCTCCCTGGGGGCACAGCCTGATGCCCCAACCCATCTCCTCATTGTCTCCCTGCAGGAGTGGGCTTGTCCTTGTTAAAAACCCACACCTGGACCTGATGGAAGAGGATGTCCTGTACCACCTGGACTTGGGAACGAAGACGCACAACCTGCCAGCAATGTTTGGGGACATAAAGGTAAAGAGCAGGTCCAAAAGCGGGGCAGCAGCTCCCCCCTGCACAGGCTCTCCAGCTGTGCATGCCATGGTGCTGCCAGCCCATGCTCGGCCCAGCTGCTGCCAAAGCTCCATGGGGTGGGGTCTGGCTGCTCAGCTAAGGGACTCCATAGCCAAAGCAGCCTGGGCAAGGAGGTTGTCTGTCCTTGTTTGTATTGGGCAGAAATCACAACAGAAAATTATCCTTTTAAAAACCTGTAGCTCTGTAAAACCTGATTTAATATTGGCCCCCTGTTGGGGGACAGACAGAAGAGGCATTTGTCCAAAGAATCTTGATCATCATCTACTGGAGACAAGGGAAGGAGAATGTCATATCAGTTTTGGCTGAGACCTGCTGTCAAAACTGACTTGTCACTATGGCATCCTCCTTAATTTCAAACCAGAGTCTTTCCCTAGTTGTGCGGGGGAAGAGCCTCAGTGCCCAGGGCTGGAGCAGCCTTGCACAGCACAGCGTGGGCTCCTGTGCCCTGCACCCTGGCAGCAGGATCAGCACTGCCCTGGCAGCTGCACACTCATCCTCCTCCTACCTTCAGCAAGCATATTTCCTTTTAATATGTAAAATTTGTCCTTTTTACTCCCTGACTTTATGGCCTCTGTGCCATCAGCAGTACTCACTAATTGCAGTCAGCATTGTTCATAGAATAAATTAACCAATGAGCTCCTCCAACATCTGGGCTTGCTTTGCTATCAGTGGTGATACTACCAGCTCAAATTTGCAGAATTATTTTAGATTTTCTTGCCTAGGACTGATACCCAAGTATGGGCAGCTGTATGGCTGCCCACACCCAGGGTAGTTGCCACCCTGCCAGAGTGACAGTCTGGGTTTCATGTTAACTCCTGGTTTTGTGACCCTCAGGCGTTCCAATTGATGGTGAGGAAGTGGCATCCCACTGCTTTGTCTGGGAAGATGTGCCTGGCTTTTGGAATAATTACCAATATATCCAGATGGGGCTTGTCCGGCTTGAGCAGCCTCTGCTGCTTGACTGGAAGGCGGCAACTGTGGTGTTTTCACCTCAGAGACACCTCTGGCTTTGCTGGATGCTGCAGCTGGGCACTAGAGACGAGTCCAGACATGCAAAGCTCCAGTTTACCTCTGTGCAGATGCTTTAAGGCGAGGTGAAGGAAAAGGAGTCGGGTTCTGCAGGAGGGTTTCAATCTGACCTGCATGCTTCTGAATCCTGTAACAGCTCCAACAGAACCATCCGAACTGCATGGTTGCTGGCTCTTTTAACTCAGGGAGAGGGGGAGGGAAGGGGTAGGGATCCCACCAACCAGGTGCAGGGTGGGCAGATCTCAGGTGCACGGAACACCTGGGTGGGCCAATGGCCCCCACGGATGCAGGGCATCTTTTGAACTCTGCCAATCACTCGATGCCCTTCTGGAATGCCAGGTGTGACAGACAGCACTCAGCAGGGGTCAGGGTGGGGGAAGGAGAGGTGATTGGCACCTGGTAAGGATCGGGGTACCTGAGGCAAACTATGCCATCCCATCGCAACACCTGGCACGGCCACCACCACCACGTTCAGGCTGACTGGGGGTACTTGTTCTAGCTAAGTACCAACACGCTGGTATTTTATTGCAGTTTGTCTGCGTTGGCGGCAGCCCGAACAGGATGCGGGCGTTTGCCCAGTTCATGCAGCGGGAGCTGGGGCTGGCGGGTGCCGGGGAGGACGTGGCTGACATCTGCGCGGGGTCGGACCGCTACGCCATGTACCGGGCAGGGCCCGTGCTCTCCATCAGCGTGAGTTCCGCGCCGCGCTCTCGGGGCCCCGGGGGCTGCTGCTGGCGGGGTCCGTCTGCTCCGGCACAGGGACGGGGCTGCCGTGACCTCTCCCTCACATGCCCTCACCTCCCCCAGCACCCACCAGCAGAGCTTTTTCCTCTTTTCACTGTTCAGCCACTACCACCAGTGCAACCTCAGCCATGGCAAAGCTGCTCCTGTTTGAATAGCACTCCCCAGCACCTGCACTCTCCATTTGGAAAGGGCCACATTAACAACAGACATGCACATGTTCTGCTCAGCTCAGTTCGGAAGGCAAAACCACTTCTCACCACACATGAACTATGAAATGCTGCTGGGAGTATTACATTGATACAAGCTCTAAAAGAAAAATCTGGCCTTATTATTAATTAATCTTTCAGAGCAGGATTTTTGGCTCTGAACAAAGGAAAAAGCAAACACAGGCTGTGCTGGGGAGCATTCACACCCAAAAGTTTGGTCCTGACACCATTTCTTCAGGCACAAGATTAGTCTGAAGTGTGATTCACAGCAGATGGAATCACTCACACAACAGAGCTCGTGTTTCGTCCCTCTGACAAAACCAAACCAATCCTGACCAAGGGAATCAAGCCTAAGGGAATCAATCTGAGAGGATCCAAGGGGGACAACTGCCACAAGATTTGCTGTTCCCCAGCCTGGCAGCAGCAGTGACACAGCCAGAAGCAAACCCTCACTGAACTTGTGGCCATGCACCAGCTTTGGCCAGTGCAGAAGGGGACACGGGGCAGAGCACATGGCTGCCCTGAGAAGCATCATGCAGAGCTGCTGCCAACATCACATTTCTGCAAGTTGCTTAGAAACACAACTGAGCTCAAACATACAGGGGCAGGAACACAGATTCAGCTCTGAATATTTACAATGAGAATTAATTTTTTAGGCATCGGCAAATAAGCCAGGCTGATGTTCCAGAATAACAACATGCAAAAAGGTTTCATATTTAAAACATGATACAAGGCAAACAGAGCATTGGTCTCACAGCAAAGAGAAAGGAGACAATGCAACACAAAAACTGGCTGTGTACCTTAATCAATGGAGCTTCTATACATGCTTCCTTCAGGTTTTTGAAGGTGATAGCAAAACCAAAAAATGTGAGGCATTTTCAAGAGGAAACACCAAACTCCACAGCAACAAACACTTTTTGTAGTTA
Organism: Haemorhous mexicanus; assembly: GCF_027477595.1. NCBI lineage: Eukaryota > Metazoa > Chordata > Aves > Passeriformes > Fringillidae > Haemorhous > Haemorhous mexicanus. Next base: position 393,300 of record NC_082348.1, on the reverse strand, counting down.
AAAGTAAAGCTAAGAAAAGGATGTTGGTCTAGCAACGGAGCATAAGACAGATGACCAAGCAACAGAGCACTGGGCAGATGCAGCAAAAGCTCCAGCAGCTCCAGACCTGCAGAACTTCTGCCAGCCTTGGGGAGCAGCAGCAGAGATGGGAGTGAGGCAGTATTGTCTGTGGAGGATGGGAACAAGCCAGCAGCGGGGAGCCAGCGGTAACCAGGCAGGGGCTGGGGACAGAAGGGCAGCAGGGCAGGAAATGTCAGCCAGGAAGAGGGACAGGCAGCCTGCAAGGCACACAGCAAACACCTGACCCTGAAGCCTGTCCTCACCGAGGGACACAAACCCTTCCATTGTCCATTGTGCCCAGCAATGTTGCAGAGATGCTCCTGTGTGGGGTGAGGACAGGCAGGAAGGCACATGGAGAAGGGAAGGCTCAGGTTGTTCTCCCTGAAATTCACCACTCCCAGAGCACGAGCAGGACACAACATAGTGCGAGTCAGCACATGGTGTAAGGACTGGCAATGCATGGGGAAGGTCTGGGAGCATTCAGATGTTGGGATGTGTTTGTGGACCTCCCTTGAAGGACAGGCACCATCTGTGTGCCTGCACAGGGTCCCCGGGGATGAACACCAGCTCTACTAACGTGAAGAACCTTTAAAGCATCGAGGGGAGGAGAAGAGGTTAGACACCTCACCTGGACAGACTAAAAAGACCCCAAGACGTCTCTTCCCCCTCAAAAAAATTGCTGTTGGCATCATCAGCAGAAGAGGCCACAGCACAACCCTGAGCTTGTTGCAGTCACGTACCTGTCACCTGCTACAGCCTTGTGGGGACTGATGTTTCTCTTTTCTCTCCTTCCAACAGCATGGAATGGGCATCCCTTCCATTTCCATAATGCTCCATGAGCTGATCAAACTGCTGCACCACGCAAAATGCCGGGACGTTACTATTATACGCATGGGTACTTCTGGGGGCTTAGGTAAGCGATTCATGGTCTTTCTTCAGAGCAAAACAGCCATTACTAAAAAGAACTCTCAGCAATAGGTCATGCAGCTCTGAACTTCAGCATTTTTCCAGGTCTCTAAATATCCATCACGGTATTTTGTTTTGGGTCAAACACAGAGAACTTGTGATGACTGGTTTGGCAGAGTGCACATCCTCAGAGTGTACAAAGGCCTTGATTCCACTACAGCCCTGTGTCACTTTCCAAGAAGAAAACCTGGATTAGAGGAGACCCAAATGAATCCGTGTCTCCTGGCTGTGGTAGTGGTGCTGCCCATCCCATCCCTGCACAAGCTGGTAGGGGGGTACAGGATCCCTGCAAGTCAGAAGCAGCTAAACTCCTGTCACTCAGCACATTCTCACAATCACTTACCTGGTGCTGATTCTGTACATTTTACTGGTGCATCCGTGCTACTTCATGAATTTCAATTATTCTCTGACATCTTCTTTATTGGCTAAAAAGAAGAGCCCTGCAAGCACACATAGATCTATTGAGATTTTCCTCTTGTGTTGAGGTTTGGCAGCAGGCCACAGGTGTTATGAGCCCTAGCAACCTCAGCTTCCATTTCCACAGGGATCAAGGCTGGGTCTGTTGTGATCACTGACACGGCCGTGGACTCCTCCTTCCGGCCACGTTTTGAGCAGGTGGTGCTGGACGATGTGGTGGTGCGGAGCACCGAGCTGGACAAGGACCTTGCGGAGGAGCTGCTCGCCTGCAGCAGGGACATTCCTGACTTCCCCACACTCATTGGCCATACCATGTGCACCTACGACTTCTACGAAGGTAAAACCAGCTTTGTCTGTCCTTCCTCACCACACATAATGCCACGTCTTTCTACTCCTCCGTGGACAAAGCTATCCAGGGAACCCAGGCCCTAGAAGGGCTGCAGGCAGAGACCCACATGGTGGTGGGGGGCCCAGGCAGAGCAGGAGGCACCCTCAGAACACACAGTACCACTGCTTGCACCTTGCTGAGTTTGCCACCAAGCTGTTCCCCTACTGCAAGATTGTCACTTCAGAACTATCAAACACTAGGAAAACATTAGGTTGCCTGTGAGATTTCCATAAACAAACTTTGGTTACTCTGGAACCATTTCCTTTGCAAAATTAAATGCTGATTGCAGAGTAGATGAAATGTAATAAATGAAGAATAAATAATCTGAGCACTATTTATAAGCCTTTAGATCTGCTTGCAGCTGCAGCCATCTGTGTATTGCTCGAGTCCATATTTTATTTAAACAAAATCCATTTGAGAGGATTAAAGTAGGAGCAGCAATAAACTGAAGGGCAGCCCAGGCTGGCCAGCCACAGGTAAGCATTTGCCTGCCCAGGGCCTTCAGACAGTGCAAGAGGAGGAGCTGCACGGGGCACAGGTCTGCTCTGAGGCACAGCAGGACAGCCAGAGCACCTGCAGGGGAGGCTCAGCATGGCTGCCCTCACTGAACACAGCCTTCGTCCTGCCTGCAGCAGTACCTGGAGCTGCAGTAGGGGAGCACCAGTGCCCTGGGACCAGCTCCCCGACCACACTGGTGCTGCCCACACCCCGAATGCCTCTGTAAGCAGCTCCAGCTTCCATCCCCAGCAGCCCCTGCAGAAAAATTAAACCCACATTAAAGGGGTTTCCTCTCCTCAGTGTTCCCATTCTGCACAGCTTGTTGCACCTCTTCTGCAGCCAGTTGGCATTTTTGGGATTTAACCTGGCAGACTTTCACAGCTGATATGCAGCAATGGCATGTCCCCACAGACCACAGCATCCGCTGGTACCTCCCACCTTTCCCCTACGCAAAGACACATCTCCATGGCTTTAACACTGAGGGGAATACGAATTATCCACCTGCTCACAGGAAAACTTTGTGGGCACTGCTGGACTTCCCATTTGCAACTGTGCTCCATGACGCCATGCAAGGCCAACAGTGACAGTTCTCTGCTTCCTTTCCAGGTCAGGGGAGATTAGATGGTGCATTATGCTCTTTTTCCAGTGAAAAAAAGTTGGAGTACTTAAGGAGGGCTTATGAGGCCGGTGTGAGGAATATTGAGATGGAGTCCACTGCATTCGCTGCCCTGTGTGGACTGTGCGGCCTCAAAGGTGAGTCTTGTCGCTTCCACCTCCTCCCCAGACACAGGCTAAACCCCCTCTAAGGGTCCTGTTCTGTGTCAGAGGGCCAAACACACATCCTTAACGATTTTATCTAGAAAAGAACACTAAAGCAAATTTCATAGTTCAATAAAACCCAAGCGTGCATTAGGAGTGCGCGCTGGACCAACCAACAGCTCGCTCCCTTCCCGCCCCTCCTGGCCCCGTCCCGGCCGTACTGCCGCAGCTCCTGAGGGTTTGGGGGCAGCGGAGCCGCGGCTCCCGGCTCCGGCCGTGAGGGCCGTGAGGGCCGGGCAGGAGGGCCGTGAGGGCCGGCCAGGAGGGCCGTGAGGGCCGGGCGGGAGGGCCGTGAGGGCCGGGCAGGAGGGCCCGCTCCGCCCGGGGCCCGGCCGCGAGCTGACCGCGCTCCGTCCCCCCGCAGCCGCTGTCGTGTGCGTGGCGCTCCTGGACCGGCTGGAGGGGGACCAGATCCGGGCGTCCCACGAGGTGCTGTGGGAGTACCAGCAGCGGCCGCAGCGGCTGATCGCCGCCTTCATCCGCAAGCGCCTGGGGCTCACCCGCACGGACTGAGGTGGCGGCAGCAGCACGGGGCCCGGCCCGGCCCGCGGAGCCCGCTCCGGGAGCGGCAGAGCTGCGGGCCCCGGGCTGCCCGGAGCCAGCGGAGCCGCGGTGCGGCTGGGACCGCGCTGACACCATCTGCGCTGGCAGCAAGCTCAGGCTGTGGAACAGAGCTGCAGATTCCTCACTCCTGGCTCCAGTCGCCGTAAAGGACTGTCCTGTTAGGGTCACTCCTGTCCACAGCGATCTTCCAGGAAGGAGATCCCTTTGCTTTGGGCATAAAGACAAAACCTAAGTAAATAACATGAAAATTAATCCATATTTGTGACCAGCCAAGGGGTCTGCAGAGCTCTCCTGGCATGAGCAGCCTTGGTAGTGCTGTGCAAAACTCTTTTAATGACCTGCATGTTCTCCACTGTTTTGTGGACCTTCCTTGAAGGACAGGCACCATCTGTGTGGGTTTCACTGTTTTGTGAAACCACCCCCCCCCAAATCCTCATTCTGGCCTCACTATATCAACTAAAGGCCCAACCTACTGTTGCACTGAGGTAGCCCAGACTTCTATAGACTTCTACTCAGTCTCTACCCTGAGACATTACAGACATGAAAACAACCACAAGTCTAAGCCTAAAAATCTGTACCCACTATTTCAAAACCAATGTCTGTTCCCTATAAACTTTCTTTTTCATTAACATCTTGGTATTTATAAAATATGACAACTATTATCTCAATTTCAGTGGTGCAATTTTTTTTATCTTGTAGATCTGCTTTTAAAGGCAAGGGGGAAAAAAAAAATCAATTGCCTAGGTTTGGGATGAGGCCTTTCTGGGAATTGTCTCGCAGCCAGTCTGTTCTCCACAGCAGAGCACTGCTGGTCTCCACAGGAATATCCCCACAGGAAAGGCCAGCTGTGAGGTGACCAAGTGTATTTTAAAAATAACGAGTTACCCCAAAGGAGATACCAAAATAAAAAGCACAAGTACACACAGAATTGTAATTTTAGCACAAGCACACCAAGGCTGAGTCCAGAAGACATCACTGCCCCAGCTGAGGGCAGGCTCTGCAGCATTTCCCCACTAAACTCAGCTGCAACACTGGGATTATACTGCTCCTGGGCTGACCCTGTGCTCACTCTCAGGAGTATGTCACACCAGAAAATAAAGAAATAAAGATCCCAGCTCTATTTATATTTTATACTGAAAAACTAATCTGCAATATGAAATTAAATGAATGGTTTGCAGTAAATATTATGCAGCAAGTTGCCTTCAAAATACAGACAAATATTTAAGTTTCATCTTACCATAATCAAGGAATATTAAAAACATTCATGGCAATGAAGATTCTATAACTAAAAAAACCAAATTCTCAAGAAACTTGGAAAGAAAATTGTGGGATTTATTCATGTAACATAATAAAACCTAAAGTAACTGCTGTGCAAAACTATTTTAGACTTCTGCTGCCAGTTAAATCCCACTAATTCCTACTCGAGGTGCTGCACATCAGATTGGCCTGGGCTGTGTGCAGGAGTCCTTGAGCAAGGTGTCTCACAGTCAAAGGGACATGGGCAATCCCACTCCAGGAGCACACAGCCCAGCCTCTCCAGACCCACGCCAGGCAGGTGTGACGTGGAGCAGCCCAGCTCAGAAGGGCTTGGAGTGCTTTAGAATGGCTGCACACACAGGGAACTGAGCAGTCCCAGGACAGCCAAAGGGAATTTAGGGTTTGCATATCGTGGGCCAGACCAGAGCCCTGGTGCTGCTCTGCCCCTCAGACAAGACGTGCTCTACATTTTGAAAGCTGTAGACTCCATGTCTCTTCTTGGAAGCTTCGGTGGTGGAAGTTTTGACAAAACCTCTCTTGCATAAAGTGTTTTATGCAGTCCAGCTTCTCGGAGAGCGAGCTCAACACGAAGCCTGGGGTCAGAAATGACCTGTTAAAAAAACCACAGCAATGATCAGTAGAAGCCAAAAAGCTCCCTGAGGAGCTGCTGCCTTTCCCCATGTTCTCCATGCACACAGCCCCAAGTGCAGCACGGACTCCAATCTCCCCCTGGCTGTTCCTACAAAATCCAAGTCCTTCAAATGTCTTTAAGATTTTTCTCACAGTGTTGCCTTGTGCTTACATGGCAGTGCCACTTCCTTTTGTCAGAATGACAATTAATCTGAGGGGAAATTACTTCTGGAATTTGTCAGAAGTTTGTCTGACAAAATTTGTAAGCCCCTTTCCAATCGCTGTTCCGTGGTGTGCAGTGGGACTGCACTGGAAGTACAAGGAAGGGCGACACGTTGGTTCCAGTTCCAGCATCACCTCCCCAGTGCCCAGAGCTGCTGGACACCAGCACTGGGAACATGATCCACAGCCCCTGCAGCACTGGGAAGGAGCACAAGGGTGTGCTGGGTGGGAATCATACTGCAGCCCAAGCAGCACCAAACCTGTCTGGAGCTGAAACAGAGACAGCATGCTGAGAATTAAGACATAGGACCCAAATATACATGTTCAAAGCATCTTTAAGTTAAGATTTGTCAGAACCTCATACATTGGTCAGATTTGGGGAATTTTAATAACCAAGCAAAACACACACCTTTTCATTACCAAACTGAGAAGCTTTAAAATATCTTTGAATGGGCAGTGCTAGACAACTTTGGCTATACACAATGTAGAATTTCATCTTATTCAGTGTCAAAAGCTTTTACACTGCAGAATTGTACCGTAGCTCTTCTTTTTTCATAATTATTTTCAAATTCCACAGTGAGAATAATTACAAATATATTGACTGAGCAGATAGGGAACAGTGAGGGAATTTAAAGATATCAAGATGTTCCTTGAATGCATTTGAAATTGTGGGAGCAGCCTTCTCAGCAACCTGAGTGCCTGGAACAAGAGTACAGCCAGTTCAGTTCCTGATTCATTTACACAGCATGATTACAGCCCCTTACCTGCTCTTCACTGTAGGTGTGCAACCTGAACAGGGGCTGCTGCAGCTCAACCTCGTCCTTGGCTCCAATGCCCATCCGAGCTTTTGACGCCACCGTGTCAGCCACTGCTCTGGCTGGATCTAATTTTGCAACAATGGTAACCTGAAGACACAGTATGAAAGTCACAATTACTCTGTCTGTGTAGAGCTAAGGTGAGAGCAGGTCACTGTCAGGAGCACACCCTTTGAGAACACCATTATTCACTGTCTCTGCAGTGACCCTGTAACAGCGGCGCAGAGGCAGCCTGGGCACAGCCAGGGTGTGTGAGGGAGAAGCAACAGCACCCTGAGCTCTCCAACAGACACTGGCCTGAGCTCGTGTCCAACCCGGCCTCTACAAGGACCCAGCAGCCTCAAAATCCTGCACTACCCACAATTCCTGGAAGTCCCGACTTTCTTCTTTTTCTTTCAATGGAAACAAAGGTGTTCAGGGTGATAATTCAGAATTTCACAGAGTCATGGGCAACAGCATTGAGTTATATGCCCCAAATAATACAACTCTGTTTCTTTCTGAAGTGCATCTGCTTTAACTGTGTAATTTCCTGTGGCTAGATCAATATGAAAGACTCCCAGACACTATTGTGCCAGAGCAATTTTTCATTGCTTACTTTCTTTGTGTTAAAATATCCAGATACAGGCTAATCCTACTTGGGAAAAATACAGAAAGATGCATGAGCAAAATAGCTAAAGTCAGAAGCCCATACGAAGAATGGCTAAAAAAGTACTTTAAATTGCATACGATAGTTTTTTCATCCATCTCTTTAATAAAATATCACCTTTGTATTTACAGGCTGCCCAAATCCAGACAGAAATGGCTTTAGTAAAGATCTTCCACCCTCCCCCACCCCCCGCCAAACATTGTACATACTTTATGAAGCAGCATTTCATTAGTGTGAAACAAAGAATATATGTGAATAAGAGAAGTATAATGAAGTGGGAACATCAACATCCAGGCAAAGGCCCCTCTAGAAGCATTTTCTACTCTGGCAAGAGAATTGACTCAGTGGGAAGAGCTCAACAGATCACGACTACCAACCAGCCTCTTTGGAGGAAAAAACAAGGAGATTACATACAAAAATGTAAATTAAGACAAAATTACTCATTCAAAAGTCAGCAGTATAAAAAAATTACCCTAGCACTACTTTTACTATGACATTAGAAGCATTAGTAAGCATTTTAATGACTAAAATAAGTGTGTTTTTTAAAAGTAATGTGCAAAAGTTTCAGACTCAAATATCTCTGAAGAAAAGTCATCCAAGGTGTGCAAGTTTCCAGAATTTAAAAAGAATACAAATTACTCATAAATCTTGCCTTAGACTCAAGGCAGACTTAAGGTTAATAAAACAAACAAAACACAGAAAAAATCACAGAAGAAAAATCACATCCAACCTGGAAAAAACCCGTCTCTATCTCCTCTCAGATATCAGCAGCTCCTACAGTACAATTTAATGTCATAATGTTCCTATTGTCAGAGCTAGAAAGGACACAGGATTTATAACAGGAGAGAATTACTGCTGGTCAGCCCTAACGTGCCTTTTACCTTATTCCCCTATCTGCTTTTGAGAGACTGTTCTTTTATCTTTGCCTGCCCTGGCAGTCAGTGCAGCCAGGCCAGCCCACCTGCTGCCGGAGCGCTTCCAGGCGCTTCTCCTTCTCCTCCTGCTGCCGGGCCTGGAGCAGGGCCAGCTCCTTCTTCTGCAGCAGCCGCTTCTCCAGCAAGGCTCGTCGGAACTGCACCCTGCCGGGCACAGGGAAACGCTGGGCAGCGACTGCGCCGCTTCCTGTGCTGCCCTCCCGTTCAAAAACTGCCTCCGGTTCTCTAGACACACCTTGTGAGGCCCTGGTGCTTCATCAGAATGCCTCAGAAACACAAGGGTGCTTTCTCATTCCAATGTGTTCTTTTTGTTGGAGTTCCTCGGTTTGGGTTCTTTGGGCAAGGGGAGTTTCGGGAGTTGTGCTTTTTGATTTGTTTCTCGGGGGGTTTTGGCTGGTCAGTTGTTCTCTTAAACGACTTGGCTAACCTTTCAGATTCCATGTCTAGACCACAGATTTTCTCTAGCATGCTTTATATAGCCCTGGTATTCTTTTTTTCTCCCCCATTTTCTTTGCCAAGAAGAAATGTTCTCTCACATCTGTGTATGGCAGAAGAAATCTTTCCTATAACCCTTTCCATTAAAAGAAACACCTCACTCCCAGTCTTGTCACTGGAAAAAGGAAAAAGACCTTGAGACTTGCACCCTTCTTTCAAAGGAAAAAGCTGGAGGTTCACACCACTAACTCCAGAACTTTACCTGCAGCACTACTGTGCTGCTCCATCTTTCACTGCAGGGATTTTTAGACTATTGTGCAGAGTCTGTTCCTTATGGAGCTATAGATATTTGTTGGGATGTCACTTTTAGTCCTTCTACAGGAGTTGCCAATGCCATGTTTTGAATTTGGAGAATTACTCTCCTTTTGCCCTTCAAATTTGAACTTGCCTTTAGAGAAATTGAGACAAGACAGCTGCTTCAACTACAATAAAACATGTATGGTTATTTTCTTACTCAGCAAATTTTAGCAATTTGGAGAGTAAGAAAAGTAATTTCAAAGGAGCATAAAACTTGGGCAATAAACTGCAACAATCAGAACTAAACCTACAGTTCTGCTGGTGGCTAGTGAAGACCTCTGTGTCAATAACCCCATCACAATTAGCAGGACAAACAGATTTATCCCACAAGTGTGGTACAAGGCTGCCTGAGAGTACCCCAGAAAGGCTTCCCGTTTCTCACAGTGTCCAGTGTAGTTTAGGCAGAGAAATGCTACAGCAGCAGTGCTCAGGGGTCATTCTGTGCCAGGGAAAAAGCCTTATCTGCTTTTTATATGGAGAACATTTAAAAAAAGTAGACTTTTTTTTTTTTTTTTTGAAAAATGTCAAAAATTATACTGAAATCCTTTCACTCTGCTTGAGCTAACTATTGTGATACATGTTTTAAAATACTCCAGAGTTATCAAACATGAAATTAAGTACTCTGGAAGCTTCTGTGCCAAGCCAAGAAGGAAGACTGGGGGGCACTTGGCCAGGCCTAAGGTCCCAACACTTTGTGTGCCCCTGGCAGTTTTCCTGCCCAGGGGAATACAGAGCAGTGCTAAACTGAGGCACTCTGCGGCCTTTGTGTGCCCAGTTTGAACCAGTGCAGGCGATGCTGACTGACTGCAGCCAGGGAGCAGCCAGGGAGCAGGGGCAGAGCCAGGCACCACAAGGGTCCTGCTCTGTGCCTGTGCTGTCATCCTCCACAGGCTGCAGAGAGCACAGCCAGCATTATCACAGATGGAGTTCACTGTCAGCAGGCAATGGCACAGTGATGAAAGCCACACCCAGGGAAGGCAGACACCTTGGAAATGCATCCTCTACTGCACATCACGTTCCTAAGTTGGAATGCCCTCCCAATACTTTTCTATACTTGGCTTTAGGTGCCTTTAATCCCTTACTTTGACCTGGTCAGAGCCCTGGCTATTGCAATTACAAACTAAGACCTGAATAAACAGAACACCTTAGACTCTGTGATAATAGGTTTTGTTTTTCATAAACAAACCAAATCAGTTAATTTTAAATTAATTAATTAATTAATTAATTAAATTTGATTAAAAGCGATTCAGGATAATAGCAGAGTTTTTAAAAAATATTTTATTGTACCTATTAGAAACTCTGTGCACTATCCAGGCCATCTCCTGTACTTGTAATAGTCAGTCAGCCCATTTTTTCCTTTTCCAAAAGACCCTGAAAATGTGTTGGATGAGAACTGTGGTACCAGCCTGTGCCATGTTTCATGAGTGTTCTGCAAAGACTCAAACCCAGTTTCTGTGCTCTGGCAGGTGGCACATACCAGGACACTGTCAGTTTTGCAGCACCTGAGCCTGGACAGAAATGTTTCATTTTGTACAATAGGTCAGTTCTGAGTGACAGAATGCACAGCATTTACTGACTTCTGATCCACAATAGCCTGAAGGGGTGATTATTTCCTCCTAGTAATTCAAACACATGTGTTCCTTCTCCTATGAGCTAAAACCACTGCAGGCATGTTTAAGGAAAGGTGGAGATATATTTGTAGCATAAGGACACAGACATATAAATTGAGTTGTCAGAAATGTGTCCTAACAAAGTAATACTCAAGTAGTGTTTCCCACAGAATCCTTAGACCAACTTTAATATTCTAATGCCAATGGCACTTTAATCCTTTTTTAATTGCACTTTTGATCCACACAACTTGGTGGCTTCCTCTATGTAAAAAGAGTCAGCCTGTGCTTTGAGAGCAGTTATAACCAGACTACATGCAGCGGTTTTATGTTCCTCTGACAGAGGGATTCCTCTATGAAATCCAGTATTTCTTCAACAGGCTGTGGAAGGTCATATTGTGCAACAAAGACTTGGCAATTCAAGCCTGAGCAGGCTCAAGTCCTAAATCCCATCAAACAGGTGAAGAGCATCTACAACTAGATGAGCAATTTAGGACTCCCTAAGATAACAATAAATAACTTTGAGTTTGGTAATGTGTTCCTTGCACTTGCCCCTCAAAGAAACCAAACCTGATTATAAATCATTGTGCAAAGTGAGGTATAGAAGGTCTTATTACTCAGCTACATTTTATGACAGTTTAGTGCTTACAATGGTCTGAAATTTTGATGGATGTTAATTAATTCATTCAAACTGAAACAAATTGCATCTAGGATACAATCACCTAGGATGCAACCTTACTAGATGGTTTGAAGCGTTTGCCAAACATGAAGGAAAAAAATACATTATCCTCAATTTATTCTAAAAAAGAAAGTCAGGAGATCAAAGCAAATTAGATTATGAGAAGATCCTATTGATACTAAAGGTATTCACATTTAATTTCTTTTACCTTTCTCTGTCTTTGGCTGCTTGTTCAGCCATTAATTTTCTCAATTCCTCCAGTTGTTGTAGATCTCTCTCCTCTTGTTCTTGCCACTTGAGCTCTTTCTCAGCCCAGTATTTTTTCAGCTAGAGTTTGACAAAATACAGCAAACCAAATAACATTAATTCCAAAGCCCAGACAGTGAGAACAAAGCAAGTAAGAAAAGTATTAGGTTAGAGATTCCAATTTTGATCCTTTTAGAATAAAATTTCTGTTTTAGAGCACTACAAGCTAACAGAATATTTACTAGGAGAGCAAGAGGGTGTGGAGCTCCCACAACAAAAGTAGTGAAATCAGACTGTGAACACTAATTTGAATATATTTTTCCACCACAATTTGAAGACCACCACTTCCATTCTGCTTGCATTCCCCAGAAAAGCAACTGCAGTATGAGGTTATCAGCCCTCTTAAGGATCTAGGATGTAAAATACTCCAATGAAACATATGACTGCTGACCCCAAACAGCTGCAGTTCCATCTGTGCATAGGCAGAGGGCTGCTCTATCTAGACATTGCACACAGCAAGAGAAAAGTTTGCACACAGGAATATTTACAGATAAAATGAATATTGGTGGTGGTTGGGTCAGCACTGGCTCCCTAAACCTCTTCCTTCCCTGTGGTTTCAGAGCCACCTGCCACTACAAACACCATGTGTACAAAGGCAAATACACAGAACGAGCTAGAACAAAAAGAGAAGCAGCAGCCCTCACTAAATGTCCCTCTCTGTGCCACTGGACTCAGAGGTAACAGCTCAGTGAAACAACCCCACGGATTTCTGCCATACCACTCAGGTTAAAAGGCCGACACAGATACTTGTGGCACAGCTTGATTTTCTAAAGAGGTGCATTCACTACAGTGCATTTCTGAGCTTCTATTAAGCTGCATCCAAGCCATTTCCCAAGGAGTCAGCACACAAGCCCTGGGAGCACTGTCCCCCAGGGCTGCCCCTGCAGCCGTGCTGCGCTGCAGGCACCGTGCTGCCGGGCTCCCCTGCTGCATTGCAGCACACAGCTGCAGCCCTGGCAGCTTCCCCGGGCTGCTCAGAGCACACACCTGTGCAGGCAGACCCTGCTGTGCCTCTGGGCTTCTTCCGTGACACAGACACTGTGACTTGCTGAGGCTTTTTTTCCTAAGAAATGCAATAGAGTAACATAACAGGTGTGTCAGATCAGGCAGCTTTAGAGCTGAAATGGACAGGAGAAAGACCTGACTAGTCATTTGCCCATCTCCACATCAGTACATAACACTTTACAAGAATACATGTGCTATGAGATCAGCTATAGATTTTAGAAGCAATGGTACACATTAATATACGCAAGAATGCACGAAAGTTTCTCATACTTTCTCTTTATCCTGAGCTCTACGGATGGTTTCCTGTCCTCTCTGTAGCCTTTCTCTCTCATCTTCCTTTTCTTTTCTTCTGGCAGCTACAGCAGCTTCTAGTTTAGCAGCTTCTTCCTGCTGTGCTTTCCACTGTAGAACCTGGAAGAAACAGTTGAAGAGACAGTCCTGCAGCAGACTGTGTAACACTGATCCTGCCAAGCTGAGACTGGGAAGGAAACGCACGTAATCCTCTTACAAAGTAAGTTTTATGATCTTATCAACAACACAACCATTTAGCAAACACCACCTTTCTGCATGTTCATGTGCAGATCCCAGCTGACAGCATAATATGCAATGAAATCACATATGAAAAGGTTTTAGGCAAAATTGCTAAAACCATCTCAGTAATTCACATCTCCCTTCAGCACTTAGAACCTGTGAAGGGATGGAGACCAAGAGTCACAGAGCAGAGTGCATTTGCAGCCCTTAGCACAGGCACTCTTGTAGCAGCTCCCTGCTCACACCCAGGGCGCAGTGCAGGGACAGGGACATATCTCTGTCAGCACAGATGGTGCAGCCCAGTCTGGGAGCCCTGCTCAGAGCCCTGCACACCTGACACCCCCTCCTCTGTGGGAAGAGAGGCAGTGCTGCCTGGCACAGCAGGACAGGGACACGCTCCCTGCACCCCTTGCTGCAGGGCCTGCCACACTTCCGAACAAAACTGCCTGGGGGTGGCACGGACCGCCCTGCCCAGCGTGCCAAAAATCCATCCCTGACACAGTCCTGACTGTGCTGGTTAAAGGAGATAGCTTGTCCCCATACCTGGCCATGGCAGGGACTCACCTGAGTGTCCCAGCCAGCGTGGCCCCATGCACCTCGGGGCTCTCACGAGCAGTTGTGTGCTCCTCTGTTTCACACTGCTTTCTACAGGATCAGTGATGTCTCCTTTGTGTTGGCTTGCCAGCTCCTTTTCCAATGCATTTGTCAAGCACTAACAGAACTCTGCCTTCCTCTAAGGAGCAAGCATTGCAGCCATTTTTCAGCTGGTTTTCTACACTACAGCACTTTAATACAGAGATATGAAAATGCTTATAATTTTTCCACTTTTACTGCATTTCACTGGCTATGTGTGCAGATTATTAATTATTCTGGTTTGTGCTTAAAAAGATGTTCTGTTTAGAAATCCAGCACTCCCCACGGTCCAAGGTTCTCAGAGAGCTATATCTCTGAACAATGCCATGCTTGCCCTGCTTCTTCCTAAAATACCAATTATACTTTTTTCTTTGCAATACACTGAACACTGCTGTGGCTTTTCATGGAGTGCAGGCAAAGTGATAACATGAAAATAACCTGAAAATGCAGAAGTTGCAAAGAGGACAGAGCCAGGCTCTTCCAGAGGTGCCCAGTGACGGGGGGAAAACAACAGGCACAGGCTGAAACACCTGAAATTCCAATGCATTCATCACTTCCCTGCTGGTGGCTGGGGAACGCTAGGACATGCTGGCCAGGGAGGTGGGGAGCTGTTCAAACCTGGATTCCACACAGTCACCAGCTGTACCTGACCCTGCTTGGGCAGGGGTGACCTCGGGCTCTGGAGAGGTCCCTTCAGCCTCAGCTGCAACACCCAAATCAAGCTTCCCACACACTTGAAACTTGTGACACCAGGGCTGTCAAAATTGAAATCCTCTTGTAGCAATTTTGCCAGCAGCTTGCTCATGCAGTTTAGCGGTTTAAAAATCTAAAATAAAATGCTAAATTGTTTCAGTTACCCGTCACTTGCCACGCTAATGAACTCAAAAAGAAATGCTTTGAAAATGAGTCAGAAGAACATGCAATCCTTTCTACCTTGTTGTTGAAACAGACTGAAGCAAAACCATATATAGAGAAAAGACTTAAAATCTGACAATAAGCAAACAGTGAGTGAAATCTGCAAAAAGCATGCTCAGATTGGAGCTGGGATAAGCTGCAGGAGCATTTGAAGGAGCTTTAAACTTCTGTAATAACATCACAGATTTTCCCAACTGATATGGGGTAACAGTCAGATTATGTAACAAAAAAATTGCTTTTTGTAAGCCTGGATTTCCCTACATCCTGCTTCCCACTCCTTTCAAATGCTCTGCAATGCTGAGGTCAGTGCCACCGGGTGCACTTCATGATGCAGCCTCAGTTCCCTCCATGTCTGAGAACTCTCCTGATCCTCTAGCCCTCTTCCCTGGACACTCAGTTATCTATTAACCAGGGGCTTGTTTGGTTGTTTAATTGGTTTGATTGCAGCCATTAGTATGGCGAGGCCATAAACTGCTCTCAACAAAAGCTGCATTTCCCTGATGCTTCAGGGGAGCCAGTGCCTGGAAATGCCCGTGGAGAACAGAGCAAACCCTGCAGGGAGTCTGGGGCGATGGCAGCTGGCTGCAGGAAGCAAACCACACTGAAGCAGTGAACAGACACAGACACTAATCTGTCCTGAGATCATCTCAAGCCTCCCTGTTAACTCATTTCACTGGCAGCAGTCTGCGTGGTGCATGTGACACCTCACCCTTGTGGTGTGCCACCATCACCTTCTGGGGCTGCTTCCAACAGCTCTTTCCTTACAGCCCTTTGATCCAAGTCAGAAATCAATACTGGGGCACAATCTAGGTTTCTGACAGCTCATGTGCAAACAAATGAGCATAACCAAGTACCAAATTCACAGCTTCACTGAGCTGACAAAGCATTAATCACACAGTAGTGTTCCCCAGACAGAAGTGATGGGCCAGTAACTCTGCCTATCTCCACTCCTACAATGCTCCCTACATTGCCCTAAATCACTGCTAACACATGTATTTACTCAGGGGGTAGAACATGCTTTCCATTTTTTAAATTTCAATTCTGAATCTACTTTTTAATTTTTTAGTTAAGTTTTTAAACGTATGAGCCCAAGGACAATCATAAAAATGGGTAACAAGGATACCAGAGGAGAGTTTCACTGTACCATACTTGTTCACAATACCCAGCTATTATTTTCTGTATTCAGCACATGAAATTAGTTTTGACTATCCCTGCTCCCTCCCATGTTTGTCTAATCCATGCCTTTTCATTAGGGCAAAATAAGAATAATTTCCTTTAAAAAATATATAATTGTGACAAAAAGGACATTATTCCAACAAACACAATCCCCCCCCAAAAACCCAACAAAACAACAAACATAAAAGGAACATTGGTAAAAACCAGAGAAGCAATGTATGCCAAATATGTGTAATATGTGACTGTGTTTCTGTAGGCTGGCCTTATGCCATGGCTTTTCCAAGAACAAGAGTTGAAATCATATAGGATAAAATGTTCTTAACAGAGCACAGGTAGAGTGAA
The DNA here is from genome assembly GCF_027477595.1 of Haemorhous mexicanus. Lineage (NCBI taxonomy): Eukaryota > Metazoa > Chordata > Aves > Passeriformes > Fringillidae > Haemorhous > Haemorhous mexicanus. Next base: position 377,097 of record NC_082348.1, on the reverse strand, counting down.
GTGTAAGAAGTAACAGAAATTAGACATTAACCAGGTGATTCAAACACCAGCATATTTCACTTTTTAAACCACATTTGAACATTAAAATCCTCTGTGCTAGAGAGCAGTTCTAGTCTCACAGCCCAGATCACTCTGTGCGCCAGGCAGGGGAATCCACATCCTCAAGAGATGGCAGGAGAGGTTCCCAAGCCAGTCCTGTCCGTGTGGTGGCAGGTTAGAAATGAGGATCTGGACTCTGGCTCGAGGTCAGACAGGACAGAGCAGAGCCTGAGCTGCATTTCCTGCCCTGGGCAGCCCCACCTGGCCCTGGGACAGCACCAGGGCTGGGCCAGCCCTGCAGGGAGCAAATCCTGGCCTTGGGTGCTCTGCTGGCCAGAAGGCACCACCTGATGCTGCAGTGCCAGGTTCCCACAATTGAAGTGGGCCAAGAAAGCCTGCTGCATCCAAAGGGATTTTGTCTCCAGAGGCAGGATCACGTCGGTCTGGAGAGCAAAAGACCTCCCAAACAATAATTCTGCTTCACTGCAGCAGCAATCTGGGAGCACAGACTGCCCCAAAACAATTAACGTGCTCTTGATTGCATTCTTCCATTCCTATCAGTTCAAAATCAGAAGGGTATCTTTTACTGTGTCAACAGTAAATATTTTATTTAAATATTTTAAAAAATCCTAGTAGTTAAACTAATATTGAAAATACACTGAAACCTGGCTCTCCCATTGCCTGTTCCACAAAACTGTTTTCATTTTAGCAGTACAAGCACTGCCAACATAAGTTCTGAAAGTTTTTAATTACAAATGGCATTTCAAGTACATTTCACAGGTCATGCATTATTAGAGGAGGTTTTGCCAAGTGAATTATTAAATTGCTGTGCTGAACAGAATGCATACACGCCTTTTTTCAGTTCATTATTTCAATGTTGCATATTATAATAATGTAAAGTGCACTACAAACTAATTAAAGTAATAAACTAGTTCTTTCACTGTAACATCTGAATAGCCATAATGTATTTACCATTCATTCACCTAATGCTACAGATACAACTCTTTTAAAGACAAAACAATGCAGAATACCACAGCACCATGTGAGGTTTTCTCTTCGAGCAGCAATGACTTTTCATGAACAGACACAAGAGGTGGCATCAAGCTCCTCAGCTGGGTACCCAGGAGCACAGGGCAGCTGGCTGTGCTGCCAAAGGTCGAGCAGAGGCAACCTCAGCTTTGGAAAGAGAGAAAAACGTGCACAAGGAACCAAAAGGATGCAAAATCCTGGGAGGAAGGGTGTCAGAAATTACTACCCAGAGCTCAGATCACTCTGTGCCACACAGACATACTAAGCTTGTAGAATCCAAGTTCTAAGCAAAAGTTCCCAATAATTGTGTGATAATGCCAGTACTGTTTGTCAAAAGGGAAGGCATAAAAGGAAAATCCTCTGAGATCCCACTCTGATGTTTTCTAGCTCACTTTTTCAACTGTATAAAATGACACAATTTAAATACTCTTCTAGTATTTCACAGAGTTTTATAAATCTCTGAATCACTTTTGCTTATCTTTCCTTATCTATACTATAGTTTGCAATTTTTGTTTTCTTCTTGCAGTTGTTCACAACTGATTCCAAGAATCCCTGGGAAAAAATTTAAGGGGTCTCTTCAAGAAAAATAACTTCACAAGTGAAGAAGAAACCACAAAAAAGAAGAAATCACAAAATTTGGCTAGCCATGGAAGCCCACAGCAGAACAGAGCCAGCCTATTCATGGTGGATCACAGGAACACAACAGCTGCAGGTCAGGGCTGCATGGTCACAAACAGCAAAATGGGATCACGAGACAATTAGAGATTCAAATCCTATTTAAAGGAATTCTGTATTTAAAAAATCTCACACACAAAAAAAGAAAACACTCGACGTGTCTCCCCACGTTTGTGCCGCAGTTGCCACAGGTTGTTGTAGAAAGCAGGGGGGAGATCCCAGTGAGCCAGAGGCACAAAGCACCATTGCATGTTTCCCAGTGGGGCCAGCACAGGCTGCCTGAGCTCAGTGTGAGGCTGTGCATGGCATGTGCACCAAAACCCATACAAGTACTCAGCACATTGCTATTGGCTGCCAAAGCTCCATGTTGGGCTACTCAAGGTGCCCTTGGGCCACAGGACAGGCCCAGCAGCTTTTGGGTGAGCCCAGGCAGTCACTGGGGAGCAGGAAATGAGCTCTGGCAAGGATGGGCACTGCGCTGTACGAGACCAGATCGCCCTTCCCACAGCACTGCTCACTCATCTCAGCTGCTCACACTGTGCTCGGGAGGGGAGGAAGCTGGGAGCCAAGACAGCCCCAAAGCACACTGAGAAATGTGCATGTTCAGATAACCACAGTGATCCACTGCCCAAGCCAGCTCTAGTCCTCTCCTCTCCTTCCTCTCCCTGAGTCATCACCATCTCCTCTGCTCGGGGTCTTGCTGAATATAGAACTGAGAGTTATCCCATTTATGGCAAGTCAGAGATACCTCTTGGCTCTTCCAGATGGAAGCCACAAGGCACAGAGAGGGAAAAAAGCCTCTCAATTGCAAATTTGGATTTAAACCACGTCAACTATGACATTTTTCCTTCATATTTTTAAAATAAGGGCTGCAGCCAGAGAATAAGTTGGTGACCGAAGAAATTCTGTTTCTAGAGACATGGCCACTTTAGAGCTATGCCTTTCTAGTGTGTTCTGAAAAAGAAAAAAGCAAAGCAGAGGTAAAAGGTGATTAAGTCATAAGAAGTCACGTGCTGAGGAAACAGCAGGATTGCAACACCAGCCCTTCAGCTGGGATATTGCTCTGGGTCCAGTTCCTAATGGACACATCATCGAACAAGGAAGATGATTTTGTTTAGATTTGGCAAGCTTTTTATTCCCCCACACAAGATCATTGCTTTTTATCTTCCCTAGAACTGGTCAAACTGAGATCACTACAAGATTAACATGGAGAACTTGTTAAAAGGTGACTTTCAATGCCAGCAGTGCAGCCTCTTTAGTTGCAAAGTAGCTCAGCCATTCATACTTCAGATGGAAGCAGCACATGCTGATCTGTGTCTCCTGCCTGAGCAACTCCCTGCCATTCTGACATGCACAAAAAAAGAAAACATTTTAAAGAAATTGGGAGGCAAACGTAGAAGAAAAAATAAGTTAAAGACCCAGTCTCCCATAGAAAAGTAAGGATTCAGTCAATTTCTCTCAAGAGTAATAGAAGTTAAACACAGAAATCCCACTTAGGTTAACAGGATAATAAATCTTTTGGATTTAAAGATTTTACAAACGAAACAGGAACGTAGAAGTCTGTGATACAAAACTAACCGAGTTTTTCAAGTCACTAACTGTATGGAAATGTCTATCCAACAACTACTAAAAAGTAGTGCACTTCTTTTTCAAAAAAAGTGGTTTTTTCCAAATATACTTGCATTCACGCACAATTTCTCAATACAAACTCTGGTTCACCTGCTCAAACTCTTGCCTGGGTGCCAGGACTAGGAAGAGGGTAAGGGATGGATGTTGCAGCCATTCCCATCTGCAGGACAGAGCTGCTGCAGCCGGTCCTGGGCAGAGTGTGACCCTGCCAGGACCTGCCCAGCGCTGGACACACAGGCAGGGTTTGGGCAGGCCTGGCAAACAGGGGACTGGGGGGCACTGGGCCTGCTGGCAGCTGATGCCAAGGAGCAGCAGCCCCAGCAGCTGGGCACAGGCAGCCCCCAGCCCTGGGGAGGGCTCTGTGCACCCACAGCTTTCCCATCTCCAGGCAGGACTTGCTTGCCAAGACTTCAGAAGCCACAAGCAAATTGTGTCCCAACAAAGCTGACATTGCCAAGGAAACTGGGATGTATGGGAGACCTGCTACTGATGTGTAATTGTATGAACTGATAATAATAAAAAAAGACTTGCAGTATTCAAAGCCACCACACACTGAAGTATAAAATATCAACAGTGTTATTTCTGGAAATACAATAAGAATAGGAAATGTATGTGTGTATTCCTAAATGGAAAGCTAATGAGATGGGTGCCTCAGGGTGTGAATACTAGAGCTTATAAAAGGGAAAAAATGAAAGTGTATATTAAGAACAGTTCCCTGGAGTCTGAAATATTACAGGGCAGGGGGAGTTCATCCAAACAATATGAAAAAGTCATCATTTTTTAAATTTAGAGAGTGCTTTTTTATAAGCATGGTACATATCATTTTGCTTTTCTCAGGTGTCAGTAACCTCCTGAACTGCCACAAAGGTTTTAAAAAGCCAATATGTCAGGGGCTGCAGAAGGAGGTGGGAGAAGTTCCGGTTTGCACAGGGGCTCCACATGAGATATCCCCAACCCAGCAAGAAGCATTGCTGTTCATGTTCTGTTGAGATGCTGATGGCAGAGATGTCCTGCTGTCTGTGCTCTGTGGTTCAATGCCTACAGCTCCGGGCTCCAATGCATGCACAGCAGTGCAAAGCCCTGCGAGCCCCGGGCAGTGAATGCAAACCCTGCTGCCCGTGCTGCCTCCACCCTGCTCAGCAGAGAGAAGGGGGCTCCCCCCCACGGGAGCACAGCCCAGCTCTCCTGTCCTGGCAGAGAACTGTGCTCTGTGGTGCTGGGCAGAGCCCTGACAGCACACAGAGGGGAAGCTCTGGCATCAGCAGGTACAGACATCCACATTGTCAGCAACAAACACACGTGGTATTAGCAGCTGGGGTCTGAAGTCTCCAGTAACCTCCAGCTCTAAAAATCTGCCCCTTTGTCACTAAACTGGGGATTCTCCAACCCTGAAAACCTCTGAACAGCACCTGGAATCACATCCCGACTCTGCAGGTCTTGAATGACAAACAATAAATGGTAAAAGCTAACAATTTCTGCATCTGGCTGGCCTACACAAGACCTACGAGAAGAATTAGAGCAGCATTAGAGCATTTGGCAGTAGGATAATTAAGAAATAATACATTTACAAGTTTGCTAATCTCAGAAGATAATCTTGTTCTGGCTGTGGTTAGAAAACAATGGAGGTTCACACCCCTAATGGATTTTTGACGATCCTTGTGCTCCACAGGCTACCTCTAAGAGGTTAAAAAAATAAATACCAGAAAAGTGGTTAAAAGTAACTGTTTTGATCATTAACAGAATATTGTCTTCGGTTACATGAGTGTTTAAATCTGAAAAAGGGATATGAAAGAAAAGCACCTGAGCACAGCCCTCAGTCATGACCTGAGGAAGAACACCAGGTGCCAGTTTCAGTGAGGAAACTGGTCACAAGGGCTGGGATCAGCGCTGGGAAAACTTGGGATCCGGGGCAGGAGCAGTGCCAGTTCCCTGGGGCTGACAGCACGTCACACCAGCTTTGCTCAGGGCAGTGTGTGAGCAGTTCATTCCTCACAGCTTGTCCTTGTAGTTCCTCTCTTTCCTCATCCAACATTATTGGGAACCTCTTCCTGTTCTTGACAATGGGAATGTCAATATTTTATTAACATCTGTAAATATTATATAGGCTTGAATATTCACACATGCATAACCTTAAGTAGGCTGCATTTCTATTTACAACTACTTATTTAAATTGTTTCCTTTAGATATAAAATTCTCTCTTCCAGACCCATTGAGCTCTCATATGGATGAGAGCTCCTTTGATCCTTTACAACTGCAAAATTTTGGTGCAGCTTTGCTTGCCCGAGGTGCCACTTTGCTCACTGATGAAGATCATTCTAAGAAAACACCGTGGGCAAGAGCGGTCTGCTTGTCTATTATCCATCCTCAAGCAACTTTAGGTGTCACTGGACAACTTCAGCTAGATTTGAGAGAGAAGTGCTTGTCTCAAACACACTCCAGACCGCACCAGCACACAGGTAGCTGAGCCCCAGGCTGAGGCCCTGCGTGCTCCTCTGAGCAGCCGAGGTTCTGGGCTGCTGTGGCTTGTTTCAGCGGATCCCAGAGCTCTCACACCAGTCCGTCCCTGGTCTCCTCCCATGCAGCTCCCCGCAGCCCCTGTTCCCAAAAGCTGCCAGTTTAAGCCCAGGGGATGGGCCTGAAGCTGTGACCCTGGAGGAATCCAAAGGGCCACACTCGGAGCGTTGGCAAAGTGCCCTCAGAGCCTCCCGGGAGCGCCGGGCTCCGCGGGCACCCGTCCTGCCCAGGGCAGCTACCGGCACACAGCACAAACACAGTGGGAGCAGATCACCAGGAGACAGATCAGGAATAACATCCTGCGATGGAACACAGGGACAGGAACATGGGGGGGGAAAGACTGGTGGGAGGGCAAGCAAGGCAAGTGTGCAGAGACAACCTCTGCCAGTGCTTCCCACGTACAGTGCACCAGCTTGGTCTGAGCCAAAAGCCTCAATATGTCAGTGCTGAGCTGACCTCAGACTATTAAATCCAGGTTTATTAGGTCTGGATTGACAACTTATTACTGAATCAGAGCTGGCTCATCTTTGAGTGTTACACTCTTAGACACTTGCTCACATACATTTTGGAAAAATAATGTAGCATCCTACAGCTCTTCAGTTCACCACAAACATGAGTAGCTATGTTTAAAATTTAGGTTATTATAACTTCCATGTATTTTTTATGCCCAACAAATGAATGGGTCAACTCAGCGGTGAATAGACAACACTTCTGTACAAGAAAACCATTCTTTTAAGTACCTTACTATTCAAATATTTATTCTTTTAAAAAGTTTCCTTCAAAATGACCAGATTATAGTCAAAGCACTGGATCTGATACCTCTGAGGATTTTTTTTAACATTCAGTTGTAATACTTCAATATTGATCTCCTCTGATAGTCACAGCATTTAAGTCAGTGACCTGACTACATGCTGAATAGGGAATTTTTTTTTCCTAAGTTTACTGTCACATCCTTTTTTACAATACAGGAAAGGAAAAGGAAAACAGTCTGCAAGACGTTTTATACAATTTGCAATACCCCTGTTAATTCCACCTAATGCTTTTCTTTTTGAAATAAATTTATCTTAGTTTCTGCCAGGATAAGAAATGCAAGAGCTGCTCTTCCAAACTTCACAATGTGTTGCAAGAGATTTTAGCATTGGAGTGGGGATTAATCCTGGAGCACAAAAGGAGGTAAAGAAGAGATTTAAAGGCAGGCAGGCACACAGCTTTGTGCTGAGAAAGAAAAAGCCCCCCTGAGCAGCACACACAGGGGATCCAACTGCCCTGATGTCTGCTGCTGTAGGTCTTCCCTCTGGTCTTCTTTTAAAATAATTTTCTATGAAAATGGAAAGTACCAGGTTAGAAATATTTTAAGATAGATTCAATAGAAAATTAAGGTTTGGAATGCATGCAGACACCTCAAGTGAATTTGTGGTGCAATACAGCAAGTACTTCCAACCCCAGCTGTGAGGCAGCACCTCCTAATCCTCTGACAAGATCACTCCTCACTTCGTGCCTTACCTGCCTTGCAACATGGAAAAGTTTGCTTCTCTGTTGTTTAGGAAAAGGAATTTTACAGAGATTGAATTTGTTTTACACAGTGCCTGCTCCAGAGCCCTGGGGGGATCAGATTCCTACAGCTCAAAGCACACCAGATCTGAGTGACTCTTGATCACTCAAAGTGTGACCCCTCAGGGTTTGTTTTGTTTGTTTTCCCATGAAAAACACAAAGATATGTACCAGGCATTTACTCTTTAAGATTGTACACTGTACCCTCTCCAGCATTATCCATTTCACATTTTATTTCCTTCAGATGGATACCACATGGCCCTTGTGATTTATTTCACCTGAGCTTCCTCAGTTGTTCCAAACTTCCTCCTTAGGGACTATGATTTCTGTTAAGGACACACATTGATCTTCTGTGAGATGGAACGTGGAAGAAAAATTTGAAAGTCCTTTCCCCAAGTAAAACCTGCTATAAATATTAATTTAACTTCTCTGCTGCTTTATTTTTTAACTATGCCTCCCTGTCAGTCACAAGGCCTAGAGTCTCACCAACGGCACAGGTGCATTTCAAACAGCTTTAAATCACGTATTCTTTAGTCAGTCTGCTGCCCCTTTGGTTTGTTGTGGCCAGAGGAAGAGAGCAGTATAAAAGCTGGGTGGTGTTGTGTGGTTATTGCAGTAACTAAACCAGTGCACAGCCTGTCAGATGTTACATCTCCTTCTGTGTGTGCCATCACTTTTCTGCTTTCACAGAAAAGCTGTGGCTCTCTGAAAGCTGCTGCTGTGGGGCAGGAGATTCTGTCCCCCAGTCAGTTACAGCCTCCTCATGAGCACACCCAGGGTTGCTTACAGGTAACTCATCACAGCAGCTGCACTGCCCCTCTGGGAGGGAGGACAAGGGAGGCTTCCTGATGCCAAACTGCAAAATGTGAAGTCAATCAATGGTCAAAAAGAAAAGGTGGAAGAAAAGAACAGCCCTAATCCCTGATTTCCAGTTCCATGCTCTTTCCCTCAGAGATAGACTCACTTTTTACCCATCTTATGAATCTCTCTCAGGATGGAATTTACCTGTGTGGGTTGGTACTGGACTGAGCTCCCTTCTACCTGCCAGCAGCTGCTTTCCACGCCCAGCACTCGGTAGGTGTGAAGTTCAGAAGTGTAGAAAGACAAGTCTGTAAAATGAACTGTAACTGGGCAAACTCTGAGTTCTCAAAGCATATCCCCAGCAAAGCAAAATAGAACCCATGGGTACATGGAGAATCATTTCTCTGAAAATGAGTGAGCTCTGTGCCCAAGCCCAGCTTCCGCCCCGCAGCCCTTTCAGTTGTGGAGCTGATCAAAACAAGGTCACAATGATATCCTCCTTTAATTGAAGAAATGTTCCTTTTCCTTCCTCTTTTCTGGGACACAGGTGAGTTGGTTTTGTTCAAACGTTCAACATTTTAACGAAGATCCCTTTGAAATCACCCTTGAAAAGTGTAGGCCTAATAGGTTTAGGTTTCAAACAGTTCCTGGAAACAGGAGGTCAGAATCCAAAAACCTTTCAGACAATGTCAGTGCATCTGTGAGAATCTTACATGGAGATGACAAAGTACTCCAAAACCAGCTTGTTACTTCTTGTGTGGAAGAAAAGCAAAAGAAACAAAGGAAAAAAAGTGGCTCAAATTCCCAGTTCTGGATTAATTGGCCCTTCCATCTCTGGTTGTGCAGGTAAGAGACACACAGGCATTCCAGAAGGAAGGCCTAGGTAAAAAATCACCAAACATCCCCTCAGCTCCAGAGAACCACTCCTTCCTGCCCCTGGCTCAAGGGAAGGCTGACACAGGAGTCAGAGCAGGGTACTCCCCACTTAGTCATGCCCAGACAGTTTCTAACCCTAAAGTGTTTCGATTCAAACCTTCCTACACCAGACAGCTCCAGAACACGAGACAGAAGGGCTTTTGTGTTATTGCTAACTAAAAACTAGCATCAGCATCAAAATCCTGCCTCACAGAACAGGTTTTACCATGCTTCCTTCTCGTAGGAAACCTGAATCAAGTGTTTAGTATTTCACTGAAAAGCGAGGGCACAGCAGAGAGAATATTGGTAAAGTGAGAATAACACATCATGCATGCTCTCAGATGTTCATTTCTGTGCAAGTGAAAAATCACAGAGAGCAGTTTAAACAAATCTTGACATGCCTCATGCCCAGAAATGGGATTCCTCCTACAAACACCTTGGGCATGAATATCACAACATCTTCCTCTTGTGTCCAGCCTCCTCCCACTTTACTCTATTCACTTACCAAAACCACACAGGTATTTTTATCTTTTTTCACCTCTTACCACAGCAAATCAGAATATTGTGAACCTTCTATAACAAGGCCAAACAAGTTATGGGGTCCGTTGTTTCATGTCTTAAAAAGCATTCCTAAACAACCCAGATGGACAGACAGATACCCATTATTTGCCTGAAAACAGATTTGTGCTCATGTAAAAAGCTCCATTTTGAACTCATCTGTTAGGTACAGGTTTGGTGATGGATTTGTAACCGAACGTACCTTGGCTTTCAGATCAGCACAGATCTCCAGCTGCTTTTGCCTGGAATCAGCCAGCACCACTTCTGCCTGACGAGCAGCAGCAGCTTCAGCAGCAGCAGCCACGGCCCTGAGGACAAAGGCTGTCCTAACCTGAGCCCAGGCTGACAGCAACACTCTGCGCTGGCTCCTGACGGAGTGGAAACGATCCCAAGCCTTCTCATGAGCAACCTGAAACAGGAAGGCATTTCAGAAAGGCTTAAAAACTATTTGTTAATAAAATTATAATTCTAGACATTTTTGCAAACCTGGCTGTAACTGATTTAGTTCTTGTATCACCAATATTCCCATGGAAAACACAGTGCAGGCCCAGGCACTCTCCAGGTGCCAGGGATGTCACCATGTCCTGGTGTCCTGGGCAGTGACACCCTCCAGCACCACAGCATTCCCCTGGCCCACTGCTCTCTGTTCAGCTGTGCTTTTGCAATGGGAATAAATGAAATGCAACAGTCTCTCCCTGCCCCGAAGGACATAACATATAAGCAGGTCCTTCAATATATCTCCAGAGATATTGAGCACTTCCAGCAAGATGAGGCTTTTCCTAGCAAATTCTGATCTGCAGAGAAATGGGACACCAATAACAGCAATTGTACAAAAGATACAGGGGGGAATCAGCTTCACTTCTTTCCTAGCAGGAAATTTGGAAATAAAATCCTAGTTGGCCAAGCAGCACAGTGCCACCACCAGTGTCACCACCTAGTAAAAATGGGGAGTGTTTAATCCAAGATCTACTTGCTTTGGCCTAATTCAGTGAGGTTCATGAGGATATTCAAGGTTCAGGGCCTTGGTGGAAGCAGTGTCAGGTAAGGCTGCACAGAATGCAGCAGCAGAGTCTTGAACCTGTCTTATCTCCCCAGAATATAGAGGGATGAACGAGATTCTAGAGATGGCTGGCTGCTCTCAGGTGTCCAGGGGACCATTCCAGATGCTCATTCCAGGCCTCTGGCAGGGAGCAGGGGATGCTGGCTCACAGATATTCCTATCAGCCCTGGCTGGCTGAAGCTGCACCTCGAGCTTCCCCACGGCCAAGCCACAGCACTCTGCCTCAGCAGCCCCCACTGCCAGGGCTGCTGCCCCAGGCTCTCAGGCTCCTGAAGCCAAGACTCTCCTGAGCAAGGCAGGGGCTGGAGTTTGCTCCTCCAAGCACAGAGCTCCCCCAGGATCTGCTCTGGGATCAGGCTCTGAGTGTCTGAGCCCTGGCCACTCTGCACGGGGGGAGGGAGGTGAGGAAGGCTCTGGGCTGTGTTCCAGTGAGACACAAACCTGTTCTAAGAGCAGTGGTTTAACATTTCCATAGCCATCATGCTAATACACGTACCAGGACACATCAACTCAATGTAGAATTAGGATTTTTAAATTTTAAATGAACCTTCCAAGGTGTAGGGAAAGCCTTTAATAGTGTTTGTGCTTACAACATGCCTGCATTGTCCAAAGCACGTGACTGTTCAGCCCTATTCAGGCCAGGGCAAAATTTCTGAAATCCACAAGAACTTTATTTTTAGTGAAACTCAGGCTAATTAGCAGTATCACTTCACTGTCATTCCTTTGCACTAGACACTCCTCAAACACAGGGAAGTAGATGGTCTAAAAATACAGGCAGAGATAAGAAAAGCCTCCTACTTTCCTTATGACATCCTGAAGTGTTCTGGCCTCGAAATGGGTTTCTCAATTAGCTGCTATGTGCTTACTCACTGTGGAGTGCAAGAGGAATCAGCAATCAATTTGAAAGCATTATGTATATAAAAATAGCCTCTCCCTCAGAGTGGGAGATAACTTTCTACTCTTCCTGCTATATATGTGGCACAGAACAATTAAAATAACTATTCCAAGACAGTGCAACAAGGCTGTACATCCTCACAAAAAATAAAAACACCAAGAGAAGCAAAATGGCACAACACAGCTATAAAACTGTATGGCAGAAACAATGCTAACAAATTATTTTTGTGAGTTTGGCTGTAAGACTATGTGGAACTAAAATATCTGCCCAGGAGTTGTTTTGAAGAGATGATAGGTTTTAAAATTCCTGCATTTTAAAAACAGGGATGTTTCTTCTCTACCATGCACAATAAAATTTATAACTAAGAAATTTTAAAATGAAAAAATTTTAATAAACATACATTCTTTAACACAATAGTTCACTACATAGTTTAAGAATTTGCATATTTGAATGAACAGGTAAACCAGCACTGACCAGCTCCTGCCTGGATTTGTGGGGAAGATACCTCTGCAGCATATCCAGGTACAAGGTCCTCCTCCTCTGAAGATCGCTTGGGTACTGATTGATAACAGTCTGGAAAACCCACTGATCTTCTTCCTTCCAGTCACTGTTCCTATAGGAATACAAAACAATCCATCCCAGTATAACTTAACCACTGAAAAGGAGGAGTTTGGTTCTGGACAGCCCAGCCCCCACTGGGCTCACAGTCCTGGGGCTGGAAACTGATGTTGGGTTACAGGTGACAAAATCAGATTAATGAAGTAAAGCCAACATGCATTGCTTTGCTGATAGGACATTTACCATGTCATCACTTGAGAGAATTGTTCTGTTTCTAACCTGGCTTTTTACTGGGGAATGTCACTGTGGTTCTCAAACGTGCCACATAACTGGATAATCAGTGACCCCACAGAGAAAATACAGTGTAAAAGAACAAGATCAGACTCCACCACTGAGCACTAAATAAATGATCAAAAGGGAATGAACGAAGTGACAATCCTTGCACACAGCTAAATGAGGATCTAGTTTACCAAACTCCTAACAGCCATAAATTCATCAGCAAGGCATAAAAGTAACCTTTTTTAGAGTAGGGTCTATAGTAATCAGCTTGCATGCCTCTGTCTCAGAAAATGAGAGCAGCAAGAAGTAACATCCATCTAAGAGAATACCACAGGCTGGGATGCAGATTTTTAGCCTCAATCTGAACTCTTGGCCCTGAAGGGATTAATGTCAGGCTGTCATTGTCAGCATTAACATCCAAGCAGCAACACTGAGTCAGACCAAAAGGTCTCTAGCCCAGTGACCTGGTTTCAGAAGTGACTAAGAGCCCAGGGATAATTAAAAGAAGGCAATTGTGAGACTCTACCACCCCCCAAATTCCTGGTGCCCCCAGCTGCTGCAGTTCCTGGGCTCCCCAGGCCAGCAGCCCTGTCTCAGTGCTCCTGAGCACTGCGTCCAGCGAGGCGTTGGACAGGCAGAAAGAACGGCTGCCCAAAAAGGGGATTGTCGTGAGAAACCTCGCAGGTAATTAATATTAAACTAGACACCATCTACCATTAAAGGAATCAGTAATTCTGCTCTGTGAGTCCTGGCACACCTCCGTATGAGGTGACACCTGAACATGTCCCTTCAGTGACAGTGGGGAGACAGTTCTAAGAGCTGAGACTGGTTTTGTAACTTATAATTTTGGATATTTCTGCCCCTGCAGGTCGGTGAACAAACAGAGATCTGCCTGCAGAGCGGAGGGAGGCAGGGGGAGACCCCCTGGCCAGGGACCACCCCGGGAGCCGGGAGCAGCCCCAGCCCGGCCCGCTCCTGCCAGCTCCCGCGGGTTGCACTGCTCTGCTGGCAGCTGACCACAACCTCGGCACTGCCCGGACAAGGAGGAGCCTTTGTGGGAGATCCCTGGGGAGCAATCAGCTGGAGGGAGAGCCACAAGTACTTTATTGTAAGTGGGGACAAACTGACAGCCAATGCCTTGGTTTGTCAGCTGTGCCCAAATTTGTCAGCTGTGCTGAGATTCTGTCAGCTGCTCATAGAAAAATAGTGAAAAAAAAACCAAACCCAACCAAAAAACCCAAAAAAGCATGACCCAGCCCAGCATATTCATAGCCACCAAACACATGGAGAATTTCAACATATCCTGCTGAGTGAATCTGAGATGTCACCTCACTTACACTTCTGCAAAATTCCAGAAAGGAATATCTCATCTAAAACAAGTCTGAAAAGTGCCAACACATTTGACATGAATATTTAAGGTATTATCAAGTTTCTACACTGTCAAGATATTGACAAACATTTGCCAGGCTGAATGCCTGACCCAAATTTTAAATGTAGAGCGTGGTTCTCTTGTGTGCAGCATTGAACCAGAGCGCAGCACAATCCCTATTTTGTTCCAGAGCTGAAACACAGCGATTGTCTCACCCGCACACCCTGAGGCAGCTGCTTCCTTTGAAACAGATTTGCCCAGCACTAATCCCCGGCTTTACACACGCCAAGGAACACAAACAGCTCCAGGGGAAGCTCCCTCTCCCCGCTGCAGTCCCGCAGACCCCTCGCTGTAGCAGCGGGGACCGGCACAGGGGACCGGCACAGGGGACCGGCACCGCATCCATCGGCAGGAGCACACAGGGCCACCGGGCCAGAGTGCCACCGGGCCACCACACACACACCGTGACAGAGTGCCACCGTGCCACCACACACACACCGTGACAGAGTGCCACCGTGCCACCACACTGTGCCACCGTGCCACCACACCATGCCACCGTGCCAGAGTGCCACCACACAATGTGCCACCGTGGCACCACACACACACCGTGCCAGAGTGCCACCGTGCCAGAGTGCCACCACACAGAGTGCCACCGTGCCAGAGTGCCACCGTGGCCCCAGACGGGGCCATCACACACTCCGTGCCACCCGGTGCGAAGCGCAGCCCCGGCTGTCACCGGCGGCGCTGCCCATTGCAGGGACCTGGAGGAGGAGCTGACTCCCCTCCGCTCTGTCCTGCTCTCCCATTCCTCTGAAAGGATGCTGCACAGGGTGCAGTGCTGAGTCTGCAGTGCTCCATTCATCCTTCTGTGATTTACATAATTCAGAAACCCTTGAAAATTGCGGGAAAAATATAATAGTGCTTAGAGAATCATTCTAACATACATCAGTCCAAGCCCTCAATTTGTGGGATAGCTCACGACCTGGGTATTTCCCAAGCACAAAAATTTGCGTTTCAGCAACATCAAAAAAAATTTAAATTAGACTATAAAACTATTGTAATCCTGTATAAGGCTTGGAAAACAAATCCAAGCTCTTCTTCCATTTCTAAAAGCAATGACTACTGCAATGTGTATTCTAGTGTGAATGAAAATCACACAGAATAGACCAGACGAGAACACCATCTTATTCTAAAGTTTCTGTTTTGAACATTTTATGTACATTTTCCAAATTCTCTGTTCCAGACAGTCCGAAGTGTTAAAAAAATGGGATGTGCAATGCCAGAGCAGTATTAACTGAAGGTTTCTTTAGTGTACAATCAACATGTGATGGCAGAGGAAGTGAAGTGGCCAAGTGACCCAGCTGAAGTGACCAAGCTATTGTGTTATCATAGAATCACGAGCTACTGAGCAACTTCTCAACTCACAGAAATAAGAAAAGAATGTATTGCAGGAGGAAGTGTGGTCTCTCTGGGCACAGAGCAGTGACAGAAACTGCCAAGGCTTTGTTGAGGCTGTATCAACCAGCAGAGCACGGGGGATACACACCAAGGTCGAGGACCTGTCACTCCATTGCTGACAGCATTATCTGTGCCAGTTGATTCACATTCACATGATGAATTATGGAATACTTCAATCACAAGGCTGCATCTTTGCAAACTCGTAGGATATCTCCATGCAAATTAGCCAATATAAATGTAAGAAGTGAGTTGAGTTTTACAAACCCATACCTTGGAAGCAAGCAATGCTATAAGAACAAAGTCTTTCTTTTTTTAAAATTGAAAACTAATTTTTAATCCTGTTGTGGATAAAATCATTGGAACATAAATGAGGAGCACATTAAAAAATTTGGAGACCAGAAGGTAAACAAAAGTCCCAAGGTCTAGTTTTAAATCAAATGCCTGAGATGACTGCTGGTGGTTCATTTATGATTCCCTCCATTTCCAGTTCTCAGGACTGGCACACTGGCCCAAGCTGGGTCCATGGCCCTGCAGCCCCAGCAGATTCCTGCCCCACCACCTGCAGGTCCCCCAGCTCCATCCACTGCATTTTTCCCATCTGGAGGTGACACCCTCCTTCCTTCAAAGTGCCACTGCACATGTGTTTAGGCTACAACGGATTTTCTTTCCATTGCAAATACGGCATTTTATCTTTAAGTTCTGATATTATTTAATTATTGGTGCAAAATTAGCTAGCTCCAGACCTAAACTCATGCCTGGCCTATGATCAGTGGAAATACAATGGCAGATTTTTCAACCCTTTTCAGAAATTATGTTGTCTATATCCACATCTATCTGTTGTTCAGTAGCACACATGCTGTGTGAGTCAAGGATTTTAATTTATGAATTTTCACCTAAATTGTGTTGATCATAAACTTTGACACAGCTTTGATTAAAACTGCTAGGAAGACTTGGTACATATTCAGTGATTTAGCATTTGTCACAGGTTTTCTCATTGACATTGTTAAAACTTCTTCTGTAAGAGAAACCATAACAAAATATCAGAGAGAGCAGCAAGAAAACTGCTTAAATTTGCCATTTGTGGCTCCATAAACCAAAACAATTTCCAATAGGTATGATGTTCTAACTGCTAGGATGCTCCAGTAATGAGATATATGTTTAGGTACCACAAGAAGATTATACAGAATATTTGTACAAAGGAGAAGTAGATAATAACATCCCTTTCTATGGCAGCCAGCATCTTCAGCCTGTTTCAGCACACCAGACTCTTTCAGCAGCAGGGACAGAACAAACACTGCACTGTTTGTGTACACAGAAAACCCATTTGGAAGCATCATGTGATTGTTTTACCAAAGAAATTCAGGGCCCTTCCTGTTCTCCCCAATTTCTCCTGCCCGGGCTTCAAACCATTCCACTGGCCTGCCCCTTCTTAGTCATTTGGCACCCTGAAGCCATCCAAAGGAATTTCAGGGATGGCAAAAACAAAGGTGCAATATCTGCAACTCAGTGCCTTCTGGACTCTAGGCAGCCTCAGCAGAAAGGCTGAGCTTTATATTATTGATACACAGGTTTATTACACTTCTGGATCACTATGAATACTGCTCTTTCAATGAACATTTTCATTTACAGAAAAATCTCTCCTCCTTTTGGTTATATGAATCAGAGCTATACACATCTTTTACTTTTCTCTGTGATGACAATTACTGCAGTGATCCAAAACTGGTGAAAAGATTGGCCCTTTTTATCTGCTTGATTGGTAAAAGCCCTGGAGGTGTGTCTTGGAAAAAGACTGTACTTTTCTGTCATAACCTTGCTTGTGTAATTACCATAGAGAAGGAGCAATTTCCATTCCTGCAAGAGCACGTGCAGAGGACATTTGATGCACACCAGACTGTTGGTTCCTTAATCCACCAAACACATGGCTTATTATTTCAGCTGATAACTCTTGCAAGGGCTGCATTCATCCAGCTGTGAGAGCACCGAGTGTCCAAGCCCAGGGCTGGGCAGTGCCTCCACTGCTTGCACGGAGCAGAGCCACACCGAGTGGCACAGAGCCACCCAGAGCACAGCCCTGCACAGGTGTGGCAGTGCCTGCACAGAGCCACCCAGAGCACAGCCCTGCACAGGTGTGGCAGTACCTGCACAGAGCCACCCACAGCACCCAGAGCACAGCCCAGGTACCAGCTCAGCCCTGCACAGGTGTGGCAGTACCTGCACAGAGCCACCCACAGCACCCACAGCACAGCCCAGGTACCAGCTCAGCCCCACACAGGTGTGGCAGTGCCTGCACAGAGCCACCCACAGCACAGCCCAGGTACCAGCTCAGCCCCACACAGGTGTGGCAGTACCTGCACAGAGCCTCCAGCTGCTGATCCACCTCCTGGAGCCTGGCCCCGTAGCCGCGGGCGAGCTCCTGGTACTCCTCCATCACCAAGGCCTGCAGGTCAGGGTCGGGGCACTCCAGGGACACCAGCTCGGGAGGAACTTCAAGGAAAAGCCCGTTCTTCTCTTCAGAAGAGTGCACTAATGCCTGCATTGAAGAAATGCTGCTCAGGGCACTACTCTGCATCTCATTTACCCCTTCAATCCACTTCTACTTGAACTTTTAAGGAAAAGCTTACATTTTCCTTGTACTCTTTGAGCTCTCTTTCCAAAGCCAGACTTTCAAGGATGAGACCTTCCAAAATTGCCTTCTGTTGATTCTTCATAAATCTGATCTATTTCATGAAACATTTTACTGTTACTCTCTCTTGCTACAACAGGAAAACTCTTCTTTCGAAGCAGAGCCGGATTTGCAGCCCCACACTGCTACACTTTTACAGACTTTGGTGAGCACATTTACACCATGATAAGAAGGGGGGTTATGGCACACTCTGTATTTGAGTTATAGTCTCAAAGTTCAACCAAAAAAAAAATGAAAATGCTAAAAATATGGTGATAATAAATTGTAAAAATAAAGTTAGAATACCAACCTGCTGTAACACCTCAGCTGAATTGATCTTGGGTTTCTGACAAGATTCTTTGGAGAGGTAACGCTGCACTTGAGACAGCTGGAGTTTCAAATCCTCCTTTAGCTGCCAGACAGGAGCTAAAGTGTTTGTTTGATAAGTGTCCCACTCCTTGGACAATTTCTGCTCTGTATGAACATAAAGCTTTCTCAAACACACAAAGAATGTTACACAGCACTGAGCTCTGTAAATCTAAACCTGTCAAGGAAGGGATTAAAAAACCCAAACAAACAATCAAGATAATGTTGACTATAAAAAGATAATTAAGAAATTAATAAAAAATTCTTACCCAATTCCCTCAAATCAAAAAAAAAGTTGTTCTTATGGCTTTCTTCATCAAGAAAACTCTTCATTTCTTCTTCTGCTTTTTGCCTGAAGGAAATGAACATGCACTTTGCAGAAAGACTTAATTTCTTATTCATTACATTTGCAAGAATGATGAGCCTCAAGTACTCCAATAATTACATTAAAAAGGAGATTCTTTGACTGGGAAGGTATGAAGTGAAGGCCTTGGACACAAAGATGGTAGAGAAGCCACAAATGCTCTTGTTGGGTGCCCAGGGTAATGGACAAGAGCACTGTTAATGCCCCCTGTTGTGTGACCTCAACACACGGCCTAGAGACAGCCTCCAAAGGAACTAAAAGGCACCTGAAAACTTGGGATGCTCTTGCAAAGACACAGGCTTCAGAGGCTGCAGATCAACTGAACAGCTCTGAGAGCAACGTTCCCTGCTCTCCCTGCCCTCAGGTGAGCTCTTCATGTCACAGACCCCTCTCCACATGGATCACAAACCTTCATTCCCCACACAAAAATTCCTTCAGATCAGGTATCAATCTTTTTTTCTCAGAGTCCCTTGAATCAATCATGCCAGCCCACAAACTCTGTCTGCTGGTCTCTTTAGCAGTCACTCATTCAGATTCCTCAGCCCTTACCTGCTCTCACTCAGTCTTTTATACTCTTGCCACCACACCTGATGATGCTGTTTCAGCAGCATTTGCTCTTTGCTAATTTTTGAAACTTGCTCTGCTTTTTTAATCTGCAGGGAAAATTAAAGGTTGTGTTTTGAACATATTCAACAGCTTTATCAAATGCCTTTACATGAAAACTTTTAAATACAGAATGATGAACCTAATAGCTTTTTTAAAAACTGTGGTTTTTCTAAAGAACAATGGGGTCAAATGTAACCAATTTTCATTAAATAAGTCTGTTGCATTTCAAATCGCAATTAATGAGAGGAGAAAGTGAAAAAAACCCTCAGCTTTCTTCTTTCCTGTCCCATCCCTATGTCCCTGGTGGTAAAGATGAGGAAGGATAAGCAGAAAAACAAAAAACACACTTTCTTACAGGTGGGAAGATGAAAGACTGAAAATATGTCAAGAAAAAGAATTTTAAAAAGTATTACTAAAAAAGAAGTTTTTTTACATAATCCAATTAGAGAGGCTCTCAAACTGAGGACTTCACAAAAACTTTGCTTCACACTTTGGATAAAACAAGAACACCTGCTTTTGAAACAGAAGGAGCTCCTGCTCAAACCAGAGGAAACCTGCCAGGGGAAGGCTGCTGAAGTGGAACAGCTGCCTCTGGCCAGCCAGCAATGAAGGAAAAGGGACCAGAAGCCTGAGAGCAGTGGTTTCCTCTGTCCCCCGCCGCCCTGTCTCTGGCCCTCGGTGCCCCCTGGCCATCCCCTTCCTGCAGGGCTGTCCCCAGCAGCTCCCACCCCGACCCCTTCCCCTGGCCAGCGCAGATACACCGTCCTACGGCAGCAGGGCAAGAAAAATACCGGGGAGTCCTGTCCTAGTCCGCAGCAGGGAGGGGTGAATAAAGACCTCACTCCACATCCAGTTCAGCACAGGAACGATGTTTCGGGCCAAAACTGCTGGGGCTGCACTGGGCTCAGCTGGAGACAAGGTGCACCAAGGCACCGGGACCCTCCGTGCCCACTGGCAGCAGAGCCCTGAGCAGCCCCCAGACACAGCCGTGCCCCCCGGGCGCCACGCCTGCCCCCGCCGGGAAAGGTGCGGAGCTGCTCTTGGCAGCGCTCACACTCGGACAAGGAGGGGCTGGCACACTGTGCCAGCACAGCCCCTAGCCCCCAGCCCCCCACCCCCAGCCCCCCAGCCACCGAGCCCCCAGCCCCCCAGCCCTCAGCCCCGAAGCCCCCCAGCCCCCGAGCCCCCCAGCCCTCAGCCCCCCAGCCCTCAGCCCCCCAGCCCCCGAGCCCCCCAGCCCCCCAGCCCCCAGCCCCTCAGCCCCCGAGCCCCCCAGCCCCCGAGCCCCCGAGCCCCCCAGCCCCCGAGCCCCCCAGCCCCCCAGCCCCCCAGCCCCCCAGCCCCCAGCCCAACGCCCGCTGCGGACACAGGGGCGGCCGAGCCCGGAGCCCCGGGGTGGGCGCCCCCCGCCCTGGGCAGCCCCGCAGGCTGTGCCCGGGGGAAGGGGCAGAGCCTGCTGCTTGGCACCCAACCTGCCTGGGCACACCAGGGGCCTGGGCACACCAGGGGCTCGCAGGAGCCGCGCTGGCCTGCGCTGGAGCTTGAACACGCCAGTTCCGTGCTGTCGATCACTGCGTTACAATGCTTTTGTATCAAAGATAATGTCTCAATTTCATTGAGGTGGGGATGTTTGGCTAGAGGACACTCCAGGGAAGCTTTATTGCAGCCTCTTGGAGTGTAAAGGGGGCTCCTCTGGGAAACAGAAAGGCTCTTCACCAGGATCTGTAAGTGACAGCGGGAGGGCAGCAGGCACAGCCTGAAGGGAGGGTGGATACAGACAGGAACTAAAGAAGGAATTGTTCCCTGGCAGGGTGGGCAGCCCTGGCACAGGGTGCCCAGAGCAGCTGGGGCTGCCCTGGATCCCTGGCAGTGCCCAAGGCCAGGCTGGACACTGGGGCTGGGAGCACCTGGGACAGGGGAAGGTGTTCCTGCCATGGCAGGGTGGATGGGATGGGCTTTAAAGGTCCCTTCCAACTCAAACCATAACCAGAGTTAAATATTTTCACACTCTAAAAGTTACCTATAGTTTCCTCTAGTTCATGAAACATGCTACTGTTAATTCTTTCTCTTGTTACAATATGACAACTCTTTTATGAAATCAGACTTAAGCAAACAGAATACTGTATTGAAAGCAATTTGAAAATAGTTACATTTTCAAACCAATTCTAAAACTAAGTGGAATGAAAGTTTGAAAGTTCAACATGCTCTTGAAATTATTTTTTAGCAACAGCATTGCCATGTATGTATTACTGCTGCATTATTACCTTTTTTCCCTGTTGAGCTCTCTTTTTATTTCTTAAGCAGTCAGCTGATTTACCATTTGTTTCTTTGGTTCTACCTCAAAGGAAGAGGAACCCAGCTCTTTAAAATCTGAATGGCTTGAATCAGCAACAAAAAGTAGTAGGTGGAACACATACTAGTCTCCCTGGAGCTTCCACCACATATATTTTACTACCTACTCAGTTAGAAAACACTTGAGAAGGTGAAAAAACAAAAGAAAGATGAAAAAATAAAGCTTGAATGAATTCAGCAGAATTTGGTATTGCAGTCCATGACCATTATCTGCCAGAATTGTTGATGTATGATACCTACAGAAGCAATATTATAAAGGAAGTATGTATTTTTTTTTCTCTCATTCACCCTTCTCTAGCATTAAATAAGGCTCCTCTTGTCTTTACCCCTTGAGGTGTTCTGCACAAATTTATACCTTTCTGTCTGCTCCACATTTACATTTTATGGCTATTAAACATTTTTAATCTTCTTTTTAAGATCTACCTCTGCTAAAGTTTTGGAAATCCTCACTTCGTATCTTTTTGTTTGGCTTTTTTTCCTGGATCAGCCATCCCTTCTCATTTAATCACACAAATTCTTCATTGCTCCCAGGATTATGTAATAAGTTTGGGTGAACTTCCTCAAGGCAGTAAACCACCAATTTTTCCTGTCTTTTGAGGAAGTAGAGTCCACACATAGTTTGCATCCCTGATCTGAACAAAGTCCCCCCATTGACATTAACACATCCAAATCACAGTTTAGCTATGAGAAACTTTCATATTTGACCCCCTCTGGCTGAAAGAAACATGGTCACTGAATTTCAAAAGCCTTCACATTACAAAAAACCCAAAAATCATACCTTTAACTGAATTTGTGCAGAGGCCATTTTTGCCTCTGCAGCAAGCTCATACAGATGTTTGTAGTCAACGGGTTTGAACTTCTGGCTGCAAAGAGCATTTCTGGCAGGAACCACCAAATTGTCTAGTCATCATATAAAACACATAAAGACATTTCAAATTCTTGAGAAATAAGTTAAGTGCAAGGCATAAAATGAAAGCTGTATAGATAGAAATCAGAACCAAGGTTTTCAACACTGGAAGTTTTCATACCAATATCATTAGCTGGTGAATGACAATTTGAAACAAACTAATATATTAACATCAAAATTATATAAGAAACAGTAACCAGTTATCTGTTTACAAAAAGTTAATTTGAGAAGTCTTTCGTTAACGTGTGAATTTAGTTATCAATTAATTTTAAAGTGTGTTTACAGGCATTGTAATAACTTCTTTTACAGAAATATGTAAGTTTCAATAAATGCATCCTTCTTGCACTGATTGGAAAACTGCCTCAATGTTTTTTGCAACCTGGGTTGAGCAACAGGAGTAGTTTTGTTCTAGAAGGTATAAAATTGAGGTACAATTACAATTGCAAATGAACTACCTGAACTTTTGCCCCAGCACAGGGAAGCCCTGGTGCACAGATACTCACTCACTCTGCACAAGCCAGGAGGCTTACAGGGACAGGGGATGGGCATTCCCTTACAACCTCTGCTGCACTTTTCCAGAGTAGTTCGTGAATTTGGCCATTGTGTTTTGCATTCCCTACTAAGCCCCTGGCTGGAAGTGCTGTGCCTGACATGTGGTTTTACAGAGGGGTAAAAGGTAAAATAAACCCTGCAGAGCCATCCCACAATCCTCCTTCAAGCCTCCCCCAGGACTGTCACTTGCTGCCTGCCCACACAGAGCTGACAGCACATCTCCAGACAGTGCCTCGCTGGGGAAGGGTTTTTGCAGGTCCCCCTGCCCTAGACAGGCAGAGACTGGGCACAGAATGGATGGGAGCAGCCCTGGGGAGAGCAACCTGGGGATCCTGTGGGCAAAACAACTGGGCATGAGCTGGCAAGGAGCCCAGCAAGCAGGCCTGGGCTGGCCTGCAGGAGAGGCAGCGTGGAATTTAGTTATTAATTATTTCATGAATGGTGCCAGGGGAGGTGTTCTGCCCCTCTGCTCTGCACCTGGACCTGCAGAGACCAACACTCATCTCTAGGACCCTGGCACAGGGGGACAGAAACCTGGCCCAGACTGTGGAGATGGGCTGGAGCATTTCTCCTGTGAAGACAGGCTGAGAGAGGTGGGGATGTTTGGCTAGAGGACACTCCAGGGAAGCTTTATTGCAGCCTCTTGGAGTGTAAAGGGGGCTCCTCTGGGAAACAGAAAGGCTCTTCCCCAGGATCTGTAAGTGACAGCAGGAGGGCAGCAGGAGCAGCCTGAAGGGAGGGTGGATACAGACAGGAACTAAAGAAGGAATTGTTCCCTGGCAGGGTGGGCAGCCCTGGCACAGGGTGCCCAGAGCAGCTGGGGCTGCCCCTGGATCCCTGGCAGTGCCCAAGGCCAGGTTGGACACTGGGGCTGGGAGCACCTGGGACAGGGGAAGGTGTCCCTGCCATGGCAGGGTGGGATGGGATGGACCCTAAGGTCCCTTCCAACTCAAACCATAACCAGGGTGCTATAACAGCTCCTGCATGAGGCTATTAATTGCAGAATGCTTCATAAACAGTCGAGAAAACAATTAAACATGATAGCATACATACCTCCACCACTAATCCTATGAGCTGAAAACAACGTTCCATGGTCCAGTTCATCCATTTTTATTTTTTATGTATTTTTTAATACCTGTTGAGAAACAAACATATGTTTTGAGAATACCAACATTGTGGATGCAATCTAAAAACATTTTCAAAAATATCTTTTTTTTTTTTTTTTTGAGAAGAGGTTCATCTCACTAAAAATGTAATTAGACAGTAATTAGACAGAAATTCCTCCAGTTTATCTTTCACTTTAGGAGAGATTTCATGTGCCTCATACCATTTAGCAGCCAAGAAAAGAAAATACTATTTCCTTTATGAATTTGTAATGCTGTGACATAGCTCATCTATTCTTTGCTTTGTGCTTTTCAAAATATGAGTCCCTCGATCCAAATGTCAGATCAGGTTTTGAGGTGTTCTTTGCTTTATAGAAATTAAGCCTGAAAAGTTCACTCCATTTGGAGACTGCCCAGGTCCCTTTAAGCCCTCTGTGTAACACCTGTGGAACCAGGGCAGCTGTTGGGGCAGCAGTGCCTCAGCTCTTGGTGAGCAGCATGTATCAAACACCCACATCATCGTGGGTCAAGGGATGTGTCAGATGCAGTCAGTTACACAACACAGTCAAAAAATGTCTTGTGTGTGTCAAACCCCTCACTTTCAATCAAGCATGCAGGGGTGTCATCCCAGGTCTGGCATAGAAACAAAAGCCATAGGTCCACCTGAGGTGTTTCAGCTGAACTGAATCAGCAGCTGAGTCACCCCAGAAAGGAAAGGCCATGGCCAGCAAGGCTGCCCACGAACCCTCTCCTCAAACCCAGCCGTACAAATGAAAATTGTGTTTTCATACACACAAAAGTCCATCTTTGTCACACCTTTGACATTTGCCTGGCACCACAGCAAGCAGCAACACAGCAAATAGTAGAGCAGCAATATTTATTCATTTGTGGAGTTATTTCCTCACTGTTCTCGTGAGATGAACTAGTTTATCCCTACAAATTCCAAGGATGCCACAATGCAACAGGAAGGTGGGAAGGAAGACCAGCAGAAGAAATGTAAAGGGGACTACTCTGACAGAGAGCTATTAATGTCAATCAAATAAAAAGGTGAGACTGCAGCTGAAGGCAGTTTACAGTGTACTTTGCTGTGAGCTGTTTGACACTCTGCATCCAGCCCTCTGCTACAGTCAGTCTTCCTCCTGCCTGCTTTTTGTGGTTTCTGATCATCTGAGCTCTGCTTCTACTGACAAACTTGGGAAGGGAGTACCACAGTGACTCTCATCTACACCATACAATGAAGGCAAAAATAACACTGATGGAAAATTGGGAGTACTCAAAAGCTCTAAGAAGATTGGATCCATCACAGCCACTTCCCTCTACTAAAACCTTTTATTACTGCTCCCTGCGCAGCTGCCGCATCAGCGTCATTCCCCTGCACTGCACATCTGGGGACCCATCATCCTAATCTGGGTCCATCTGGCCAGCTTTCAATGACAAGCTTCCAACACAAGACACGCTGTCCTTTTTGAAAAATAACTATGGATACTAGAAAGATTAGCAGCAGCAGAGCTACCCCTCTGGGTTATTTATTTATTTGTTCATTTGGCAAATTGTTAATACCTTCTTTCTACTGACATGTTTCTGATTTAATGTCAGTATTTGAACAAAACTTCACACATATTAACCTTAGCTTCACCTCCTTTCACAAGAAACCAAGAATACATCTCGAGAACAGAACTGATGCAAAAAACTTTACTGGTCATTTTCTATAAATTTAGGGCTACTGTATTTGATGAACCAGGCCCTTGTTCCCTTCTACCCAACCCATTTCTCTCTTCCACAATGATGTCATACATTTGTATTTGATCTCAGCCTTTCATGAGCATTATTTTCTGTTATTCAACATTATGACCTAACTAAAACACTGAAAGAGAATGCTGAGATGGTTCTGGAAAAGGACAAGATCCATACAAATCTGCATTTTATCTTCAGTAACTAATAAACATACCAATCAAAATGATAAAAGCACTGCCATATTATAGTTATATTTATTTCTGCTTTAATGCAGATATATCTAGAAGCCTCTCCAATACTATAAAAGTCCATCTAAGCCCAAATTCCAATACCCTGCCTCAAAGCTTTGCTCAAACTTCTTTGCAGGCTCTAGGCTGGGAGTCTTGATGCATCTTATAAAGTGCACAAGATCAACCAGCCACCAGGCAGGAGGCCCTGGACACAGAAATCTGTCCCCCACGAGTGCCAAGTCAGCTCTGCCTACAGCCAGCCACAGCGAAACCTTTTAGCAGCAGTACAAAGCACAAGGTTTATCAAATCTCTTTCTGCTCCTTTGACAATTTAGTATTTCACTATTCACTGAACTCTTTAAGGCAATAAAAAAAGCGTGTTCTCTTAAAAGATTTCATCTGCAATTCAACCAAACTCTTCAGTACATTCTTAATGTAAGCCCTTGCTGCTGTCTGAGGTACATGACCCATGTTTGCTCTTATATATGGAAATAGCCCCATATTGAGGCAAGACTCTCCTTCCTTTCATTTAAATAGAAATTAAACTCCCCAGTGTCAGTCAGCATTCCTGGAAGAAGCAAAGCCTGGTGCCTACCACATACAGCTCCTGGGGATGAGTCAGGTCCAGCCCAGGCCCCAGTTCCACAAGTGAGTGCTCCCAGTGAGTTCAACCAGTGATTTTAAAAGTCTAATTCCACTGTCTCCATTCAGCAAGTTGTTTGCATACATAAACCTTTGCAGATCTGGGTCACCAGTGCCATTTTCCCTCCCAGCTAAAGTGCTGCTCATCAAGTGAGGGACAGATGGATTTCTGGCAGGGAGGAACAGCGCTTAAGGAGCCAGACATGCCTTTTGAAACAACTTCTTGTGCATGTCTTAAATCACTCACGTTATTAAATGCCAAAATCAATAATATGAATGGAGTCCTCACGAAGGACAATTTAGTAGCATCACCAGTGGCAGTACAGGCAGTGCTCCTGGGTTTGTGTGAAGGAAGGATGCAGAATCCTGGGACAGCAGGTGCCACAGTCCTCTCCGTGGCTCACCTGAGGTGCTGCTGGGGCTACACCACCAAAATCCAGAGCTGAGCCACAGAGTCACTGAGAGCAGCATCAACAGGAACTTGGATTGTACATTAGAGCAGAGGTTTCTAGAAAATACAAACTCAGGAAAAATCCCTCAAACCAGAACTCCCTTATTCTCAGTGCTCTCTTTTGAATATCTGGCTATGTCTTGAACATTTTGTGAAAGGCTTTTTAAAAGATTTTAAAGTTTAATGGAAATGTTAATTGCTTAGCTACTGCATGTTTTCATTTAAAGAAAAAGCATATTAATATGCAGTTGTTGAACCCTCTGATCCTAATTATTGTTGAGGAAAAGAGGCAAAGATTCACTCCCATTGTAGGGTGTGGAGTACAAATAACAAACAAATAATGAGCTTGATCCCTTAATCAGATCCTCTCTCTTCTAGTTGAACTAACTATCTGAAAATGGCACCCATCCAGAACATGTTAATCTTGCAGCAGTCAATCCTTTCCACAGGAAGAAAATACAGAGTATAATACTTCTATCATTCGGTGCCAAAACAGTTTCTAGAAAAATCCCATTGTTCGATTGTAATTTAAATTTACATTCCCCTAAAGAAAGAATTATAGCTCTCTTTGAAATAAAGTCAAGCCTCAGAAATGGTATGTTCCCAAAAGAGACATAGTCCTTTTTGTCTATGATAATCTTATTACTTCCTCATTAAGTAAAACTTAATCCAAATTAGGAAGATCAATTTGAGTAACATTTAAAACAATCAGCTTCATGGACTGCTCTGTCACCCTGCAGGGGTAGGGAATAGCTCATCTGCTTTCTGAGGATCTGCACATCACAAGGGAACTCTACTTCCCCTCCATTCTTGGAATATTCTTAGAAAATCCAAGAGAAAATAAACTTTAAGAACACTTAGAAAAAACGTTGAAACAAGCGGATAAAAAAAGGAAGTAAATGCTTTAGAAGTTGGTAAGTTGACACAAAAAGGGTCGGAAATGAAGTCACCATGTCACCTTGGATCAAGTGAGTCAGCTGGCACTTTATGTTGTTTTGTTTTGAAGAAAAGGTGGGCAGTCCATCTCAGTGAGCAGACGCAGCTGGCCTGCTGCAGCGAGCACACCTGGCGATTGCAAGGCTTAAATGAAAGAGCACAAAATGAGAAAATGCTCTGAGTAGCTAATAATAGAAGGTTTGGGGTTGGACCTTAAAGCTCATCCAGCTTCACCCCTGCCATGGCAGGGACACCTTCCCCTGTCCCAGGCTGCTCCAGCCCCAGTGCCCAGCCCAGCCTGGGGCACTGCCAGGGACCCAGGGCAGCCCCAGCTCCTTTGGGCAATTCCTGGCATGTGCCTGGACAAAGTCCAGCTTTGCTGAGCTAAAGGCAAAAATTCTGAGGCATCATTTACAGACTTCTGTAACACAAGAGATTTGCAGAATTTTGTCATATGTTGTTTTTATTAATGTTCTATTTTAATTTCTATTTATTAATTCCATGTACAACAAAAGCTAGAAAATGAAACAATATGCACAAATATATGGAAGAATAATTGGAAGATGTGAGGCCGAGCTATCCATTACAGGACCCTACATTTTTCTCCATTAATTAAGAAATAATAAATGTTTAGTTAAATTGACCTGTGACTGCCTGGCCTGTCAAGCATACCTGCTACTGGCTAGGCTGTGTGCAAAGGCTTGTTTGGAATGGTGCAGCGAGCAACTCACCCTCTGCTGCTCTGCATCCATCAGAAAAAACACTTACATCTACAGAATTCACTTAGCACAACAGAAGCAAAGATGCTGTTACACAAAACTGCAGAGAATCAACATTCCCTGCAATACAAAGTTCCTGGGCTTTGCACTTCCTGTCAAGAGGCAGGATTTTCACTGTACCACAGGGATTGCAGAAACAGATTCCACATGCAACACCACTGGGCCAGTGGAATAAGGATGCAATTTTACAGGCAGGGTTAATTAAGGAGCTAGACCTCAGAAGGAGCTGCAGCAGATCAGTGTGTTCTGCAAGAAGCATCACATGTACTGAACCACCAGATACTGAAATAGTCAATATTAAATAGTAGCAGAAGTTCAATGGAAGACAAAGAAGCTTAAAGAAGCTCAGAGCAGGTTGAAGCCATTGAGTCACTTTAAAAGAAAAAAAAATAAGAACAAAAACATAATGAAGATTGGACTTAAAAAAATCTGTGCAACATATTTAATAACTGGATTCCAGTTGTTAAACCACAGCCCCATTGCTCTTCAGATAAACCAGCCAATGTGATTTTTCTTCCATTGCTGCAAAATGCACAATTGGAAATAGACAGTTTGAGAGTCCTGATAGCTTTATTTTCTCTATCCAGCTAGATCTCAGATTTTGTCAAAGCAAGAAGGGAAACAGGAGTCAGGTTCCTTATTTAAGGAATTTAAAAGGTAATTTTAAGTTGTCCTCCCCTTTTGCACTTGCCTCTGCCTTTACTGTTGCCTTCTGTGTAGTATGTTTAATGAAAGTATTTCCTCCCACCCCATTTTCATGCTAGCTTTGTTGCTGGTGTTTTTCACGTAACAAACCCAAATCTGCATGGAAGGGTTCCCTGCCCCACTGCTGGAGGCCTGTTCCCCACAGCCCTGCTGACAGACCAATCTCTGCACGCGTTTCCTAATGAACTGCAGGCAGAAGTCAGCTGGCTCAGTTTATGTTGCTGGCAGAACAGTTTAACAGTGCTTCAAGAACATGAGACTCTGTCTGAATAAGCCCAGTTTCTCCTTAAGCCAAGACACTTTTTTCCCTGTTTAACCCAGAGAGGCTGTGGCTGTCTGGAGCTGCAGCCCTTTGCACACTCACACTCCAGAGCAATCCTGCATCTCACCTGCCCGAGCTGCACCCCTCAGTGCCCACCCTGAGCTGCAGGTGGGACACAGCCAGGGCAAACCCCGGGGGCAGAGAGGGCCCTCAGGGACCTTGTGAGGTACTGCTGGCACCAACTGCTCTGTGGCACTGTCCTTTAAGCCAGCACAGATGACTTTTGTCTGAGCAGTGTAGTGGGAGTCGGAGCAGAACGTTTGTCTGCAGCCTGTGAGAGACAAGCCAGAGGGACAGATAATTCATGTGATTTAGGAGCCACTGCAGCTTATTCTGTCAGGAGCATCAGTATCATTTTGTACAGCTTTTGCCAGCTCTGCTAGGCCAAATTCCCAGAGTTATATGCAGGGAAGCACTTGGCACAACTTCACTTTAAATTATTGCATAATGTTGTCTGATATCTTACTACAAGAAGCAACTCATTCTTGTCTGGGGCCTCTCAGTCACAGCCATCAGAAATGTACAGTCTGTAAACATTAATTAAATAATCTCTCTGCATATCCATTCTCTTTGTTGCCAAAAGCATCTCTAGATTTCAGCCTGACATTGTATATCCCTGCTCTGGTAAGAAAGATTACAATTTGGTTAATTTCTCAACATTTTTTCCAGCCTCAGGTACAAACTAGTAAGAAGATAGGTAATATTTTGTTCAGCAACTGTAGCAGTTGGTAGAAACTGCAAAGGATTTTAGCAGACCTTCCCCTGTCCTTGAGCAGATAGAAGTACCTGCATTGCCCAGAGCTGGGGTGCTGAGGGATTTTTTATTTCTTTGTTGGCTTTGGGGAGAGTTGTTGTGGGCTTTAGTTGGGTTTTGTTTTTTTTTTTTTTTTTAAGGTTTTTTACACAACAATTACAAGCTTAGGACCTGAAAACCCACAGAACAGACCAGCTGCTGATGACCTTGTCTTTACTGGACATCTCACTTGGCATTTCCTGCCACCTTTGCTCCAAATCATTCTCTTGGCTGTTGCCAAGCTGCCTGTTTATTTCCAGGTGCTGCAGTATCCTGGAGGAACCCTGACTTACAGGTGCACACCTGATGAAACCTGATTTCACCAGTAGCTGGCTTCAGCAGCACAGCTCACTTAAGGACATCCCTTCTCCTGCTGCCCCACACAACACCCTCCCTCCACTCCTGGGACCACGCTGCCAGCAGAAACAACACCCTGGGACGGGATTCACGGGGCTTGCCAGGGACAGGTGACTGAGCCACACTCCTGGTCAGCAAGCTGCTGCTGCTGGAACCTCCTCCATTCTGCTGGAACAGGCACCAGGGCAAAAGAGGAGCCCCCACTCCAGCTGCACAGGGCTGCTTGCACCTTCCTGGGCGCAGGCATTACAGGCAGCAATGGTACGCTTCGGAAAACCGATCCAGCTGAAAAAATAAGGGCATGCATGCCAGGGAGGGTCCTGGGGAAGCAGGATCTGCTCCATAATGAGCTGCCTGCATGGCTGCAGGATCCTGTTGCTGGCACTGGGAAAGCTGCAGAGAATTATCATTACAGGGCATTCTTGTCCTTCCCATGGCAGCCAGGCTGGAGCCAGAGCACGGGGCCCTGCAAGGAAGGCCAGTGGTCGTGCTGGGCACTGTGCACCATCTACAATCAAATACTCCTACCTGATGCTTCAAAGCTAGGCAAGAAAAAAGGAAAGTGCAAACAACCTGTCAGCATCCAATAGTTTTTCCTCAATATTTTGTTTTACCACTGGGAAAGAGTAATATCTACCCACAGCAGAGCAGTAATTTTGAATGGCACTGTCTGAAACAGAACGTTTATCTATAAAGCCTTCACTGAAAAAGCAAAATGTCAGCCCACCACTTTCCTCAGAAATATACCTGTGAGGTGCCTTACCTCCCCAGTTAAACAATAAAAAGCAGGAGAACATTTAGTGCTTTCTATACCAAATGAAATTACAGTTTCAAAATTACCCAAAATCAATTGTATTGTGATTGACTGAGTTGCTGTGACATCAACACAATGGCATGCATGTAACTTTTGAAATCAAATTGTAGGTTTTAATGAGAGGAAAAACCCCCACATATCTAAATAACTTCCCCTGTGAACACTAAACAGCTGTTCATGTGTATTAGCCTGCCATGTCATCACTCTCTTCTCCAGGTATTTTTTTCCTCAAACCTTCATAATTTCAGTATCTGGAAGAGATTACAGCTAAAGCAGGTAGCATTAAATAGCTTCCAGCAGAAACCAACCCCCCACCCCCCCGCCTCCCCCAAATAAACCCCCAAACCCAAACCAATCTAATTCACAAAAACAAAACAAAAAGCAGAAAAAAAGAGAAAATCAAAACAAAAGAAAAACACCAAGAAACAAAGCAACACTGTTTTTGTGACTGATATTTATCACTAAAATTAAAAGATAGGCATGTCAATGTTCTGCAAGGGCCGTAAACATCTGTGGAATGTATATATAAAGGAAGACTCAATTAAGGATTAATTTCAGGATAGATTAAACAAAGCAGAAAAACATATTAATGACTGAAAATGCTGAAGAAGCACAACAGCAGCAAAACAACTAGCAAATACCTGTTAACCACATTGCCATCTACAGCACTGGAAGATGAGCACAGTCAGTTTAAGGGGTAAGAGAAATCAGTACAGTCCCAAAGGAAACCATGAGACTGGGCTGTTACAAATTGCAAACACAGTGGAATCATGGCTTTCCAAATGAGAATGATACTGACCATCATGATACTGACTTGCAAGTCTCATCCAGAAGAAGATGAATAAAAAGAAAATGGACTTGTTTGCTGGCAATTTTAAAAATTATGTAAGAATTTAAACATATGTTTGACAGAGGCCACTTTCAGCTAATGGGATAAGAAATCAAAGAGTGAGCCTCCATGCAGCCCTTTGCATTGGAAAGTTAACATGGGGTGCCTTTCCACAGCCAGTGTCATCCCTGTTGGACAGGGCTGCTGCTCTGGGACACACAGCACTCAATTAGATAATGTACTGGCTGCTCAGGGTGCCAAAGCAAATAAACCAGCTATGAGGGTATGACTAATACCAGACAGAATGAAACAGCCTTTCCTCACTGACACTCATTCAACAGATTTCCAAATCTGACAGAACCTCAAAATGTTACTTTCAGTTCTTTCTGCTTCTTTTGTGCCAAAATAAACTAACTAGAGATCCCTTTCTCCTTCACAGCAGCATTTCTTACCCTTTCCCATCTCACCCCAACAGGAAACTCCAAAGCACAGCCAAACCTTGCAATGCATGGCTCTGCAGGGATGCAGGGCACCTGGAGCAGCCTGTTCCTCATCACCTGGAACCAGCCAGAACCAGGAAGGCCTGGGGATCCTGGGGATGGCATTGTGCCACATCCTGCCTGCAGGCTGTGCCTGCCACAGCCCCCACAGCAACATCCAGGAATTGTCCCTTTTACTGAGGGGCAAGTGAGCTTCCTCCTTTCCCAAAAGCTGTTATCTGTGAAAGCCAAGCCAGCATAATAATATCCAAATTACAGGTGAAAACCAGTTGAGACTGATTTGAAGCTAATTTAATTAATCCAGTACACCTTTGGTAGAAGCAACCTTGCAACTAAGGAAGGTCACAGTTCTCACACATCCTGCACTTTCTCTTCCTTTTATTCTAGATCTAGTTAGTTCACATTTTCTCTTTCCTTTACTCCTGCTCTCCACTCTCATTTAACCCTTCCACCACTTACTTTATTTCACACCTGCTACTTTATTTTCCTAAGTTTCTACTGTTATCCCCCTCAGCTCCTGTTTCCCATTTCCTAGACAGAGGCCACCATTTTGGTTTGGTTATATTTTATATGTGGTTCACATGGTATAAATCATGAGATTTTTCACAGCAGTGAGGACTCAAGACTCCTTTTTACAGCTGCTAAGCATTTTCCATGTGGATATCATCATAATGTAGAAGTCCCTACTGAACTATTCAACATACAAATAATTATAGAAATAGCAACAAAAACCTCAGAGGTTAAATATCTTACTAATAGCCTACATGGTTTCCATGTAGCAGATTACGTTCCAAGTGGGAAATTCAGAGAAGGGACTCTATATAAAAGAGTTTAGAGGTCACTCTGCATGTCCACCTGCCTCCTCCTTGTTACCTGCAGTTCCCTCCTAAGCAGAGGCCAAGGAAGGACATAATTCTACCTGCAGCACCAGCACCAATTAAACCACGTCATGAGTTCATGCGTCCTTATACCTAACGTAAAACTACGGTTCACCCCATCAGACACTAAACCAAGAAACTGAGCTGGATGGAAAACAGACACAAGTTACGATGTGGATTTTTTTTTCACGTTCCTTTACAGCAGGCTTTCTACACCATCCGCATCTATCCAACAGGGGAAGAAGGTAAGTAAAACAACCTCTTGAGACAGCAAGAGCTGCTGATTCAAGTGGCCATTTGGTTTTGGCTCCTCTGAGCCATTTACAGAGTCATTCAATGAAGTGGAGAGTTTCGATCGCTATCGTACCTGCAGGGCGGGAGGAGAGAATAAATAAATGGAAAACCAGTCACACCTGGGCTACGCCGGGACAGTCTGTACGGGAAGGAGAGGAATGGCCCCAGTCAGATTCCCGAGACACACCGAGATGGTGAGTCCAGGACAGGCATGGGATGCAAAAAGTTGACCAAGCATTTAACACGGCCAAAGCCTGTTATTGAAATGTTTTAGGGCAATTTTAGGATACTGGCTTTTCTTTTCTATATCTATTATTCCTCATACGCCATCAAGAGAGTTCGGCTGCTACTGGAAGCTTAAAATGGCAGGATGTTAAAACACTATGGAAAGCGTTTTTCCATCTTTCCCAAACACCGGACTTAGCCCGTCGGTTCTGAGTAGCGCCGCGGGCTGCGCGTTCTGACGGTACCGGGACACCGCGGGTCACAAGAGCGACAGCTCGGGCGGCACCACGGGCAGCCAGCCGCTCCAAGCTTCCTGCCCAAGCAGAGCCATCGCGGAGCCCGTGGCACACGATGACGGGCAGACGGGCCTGGCTCTGGGGCTCGGCGAAGCCCCCGGAGCTCCGGGCTGCTCCCCGCCCCGTTCCCGCGGCGGCTCCCTCGGCGGGGCAGGAGGCGGCCGGCACCGCGGGGCGGGCACGCCCGGCCACCGCGGGCACCCCGCACCGGCCATTTTGCGTCCGGTTGCTCCATCCATCCACTCACACACCGCTCGCCCCCGCCGCGCTCGGACACTCACCGCGACGGGTCCGGCGGGTGGCGCCGGAGCAGCCTCCCGTCCCCACGGGCTGTCCCGGCGGAGCCGCCCCAGGCACGGGTAGGTTCGGGTCGGGCTTGGCTGGGCTGGGCTGGGCTGGGGTCTGTACTGTACCGTCCCGTCCCGTCCCGTCCCGTCCCGTCCCGTCCCGTCCCGTCCCGTCCGCGCCGTCACCCCCGCATGGCATCGGTAACCACGGTAACCTCAAGTCGCGTCGCCATTGGTGAGTTTAACGCGGAGCAGCAGCCAATGGAGAGCCGCCCCAGGCATCGCCTGGCCAATGGGGGTGGGCGCCGGTCCGGGCGGCGCGTGACGCGGCGCGCGGGCGGGGCGGGGCCGGCGGAGCGGGCGGCGGGGCCGCCACCATGGAGACCCCGGGGTAGGGCGGGCGCGCCCGGCGGGGCCGCGGGGCCGCTCCGCGCGGTGAGTACGGGGCACGGGGGAGCCGCGGGCTGGGGCCGCCGCGCGGGAGAGGCGAAGGGGTGGCGGGGCGCGGCGAGGCGGGCGGCGCGGGAGGCGAGGCGGCGGACCCCGCCGGGGCATCGGGGCCGAAGAGCCGTCGTCTCGGGCGGACCCGCGGGTGGAGCACCGCGCACTCTCTGTGCCCGCGGGGCCGCCCGGAGCCCGGTGGAGCCGCCCGGAGGGGCCCTGCGGGCGAAGGTGCCGCCGCCCGGCGCCTGCCCCGGGCGCCGCGCGGCACCTGGCGGGAGTGCGGAGCCCGGGCCCGCCGGTGTCCGCGGCCGCGCCGTGTGCGTGGGGTGTGCGCAGCGCCGCGCCGGGAGCTGCGAGCCCGGCGGGGCCGCAGCGGGCAGGGCCACCGGGCCTCGCCGTGCCCGCAGCGCCGCGCGGCCCCGGGCGCGGGGCCGGGCGGGGACACGGCGGGTGCTGCGGGGGATGGCGGGGTCGGCGGAGCGGGCGGGGGGAGCCGGCAGCGCCGGGCCCTGCGCGCCCGGTGTGCCCGCACGGGACGGCCGCGGGGCCCAGCGTCCGCTCCGCTGTTCCCCGGAGTGCCAGGCTTCGGCTGCCGCCCCGGTGTTCCCGGGGGTGCCTGGCCCCGCTGCCGTCGCGGTGCTCCCTGCACGGGATATAAATATGGATGTTTCACCCTTCGTGTGACCGCGGAACGAGCCGCGCTCCCGCCGCCGAGTACCGGGAGCCGCGGAGCATCCTCGGCCCGTGCGGCGGGAGCACGGCTCTTGGGGCTGTAGTAACTTCTGGCGGTGTTCTCTCCCCCTGTCTCCGGTCGCATTCGCGGGGCTGGCAGCGGAGCAGCACGTGCAGGGCGTGGGCGCGGCGGGGACAGCGGTGGCCCGCGGGGACAGGTGGCCGTGCCGCCGGCTGGCCGTGCCTCGGGCACGCTGCAGTGTGTGCGAGAACAGAAAGTGCTCTGCAGGTGCGACTGCCGTGCCTTGGGCTGGGAGAGCTGGGAAATGAAGTCTCGCCGCAATAAAATAAATGCTGATGCTGAGCCCAGGCTGTTTCAGCACAGAAAAGCCGGAGCTGATGACTCAAGCCCCCTCTGGTCCATATCTCCTCCCGGCTGACGCTCAGGAGACATCACCAGTTCACGGGCAGAGAACTGAGTGTTTCTGAAGTGCCTCTGTTTGCCCCATAGACCTTTGTACTTTTTTTTTTTTTTTCCTAAATAGCCTCCTGCTCCCTGTTAATTTTACATTAGTCATTGCTTCCAGATTTGACTGTTTGAAGGAAAAGGTGTGGTTGGACTGAGAACACTAGTGTTGCGTGAGCTGGCTTTTCAGTTTTTTCAGCTTTGTCAATCTTTGATAAATTGGAGTTTAGAGATTAGGAGATTACAAGGATGATAATGTTTTCCCCTTAACTCATAACTGTATTTTTGAGGTCACCATCAAATAATTTGTTCATTGCAATAAAGATATGGGAACTTACTAAGTGTACTTGCTTAGTTTATGAGGAAACAGTAATTCAGTCGTGTTCATCGTATTTAAATTGGGGGTGAGTGTGTGTTGGGGGCAAAAGCTTTTTGTTGGCAGTTATATCCTGTAATGTTTCTGTTAAACATTACAATGTTATATGCAAGTAAATGTAACCTGACTGTGGAAAGGTAGGTTGCAGTAACTTTCTCCTTCTGTTGAATTTGCTTGTGAAGTGCTCTGTTGCTGCTGAAATAAGATGCTATTAATATTTCTAATTAAGGTAGAAAAGCTGATAGGCCCTTTCCAGTAAAAACTGTGTCTTTTTCCCTTTCATCTTGTTAGATGTTCCCCACAAATAGCAGTAATGATACCAGAAGTTCTGCTTTGAAACACAGTTGGAGAAAGTTTTGTGAGAGTCATCTTCTATGAGAAGGGAGAATTTGTTCTAATTTTTCTTAGAATGTCAACAAGATAACACCTTTTGGAGTTTGCATTTTTCAATAGTAATGCAGGATCCTTTTATAATGAGCAGTTAAATTCAGTCACACAATGTAAACAAGGAAAGTTATAGGATACACTGCCTTTTTATAGAAGCTTCTTGCAACAGCAAAAGAGTGTCTGTAGTGCATTTTGAGGTATTTTTCATATTCAGTGATAGCATATGCTATGTACAAATAATAGTAATCTTAATTAGTAATGTGTGTTTGCTGTTTAGTGTAGAAATCTGCATGCACTGAGAGAAGACTCTGGGGAAAAGCTGCACTTTAAATGAACAGAAAACATAAATAAGAACTTCATGTACTTCTACTTCACTTTATGTAGATTATTTCAATACATTTAGTACAGATGAAGAGCTAAAGCAGTTCTGAACTATGGGACTGTATGAGTAATGTCTACATTTTGTTATGGAGATTTTTTTTTTCTTAATTTTGATGCTGAAAATAATCAAGTCCTGTAACATTTGGTTGTTTGTTTGGTGCATAAAAGCAGTGGCTAGTTCAGGGAGTTCAGTGAGCTGAACAGTAGATTAGTTTGCTTTAGTACCAGTTTTAGTACTTAGTGTAATGTGGTACAGAAAAGTCCCCTAAAAAAGCAAGCGGAGCTTGTGATACTTGTCTGGAAAAGCATAGTGGTGAGCGTGTTGTTGGCCACAGTCTGTATGGCTCTCAGTTACTTTTCTGTCACGTTCAGTCGGTCAGTGAGTCTGGGTGGGTTCCGTGGAGGTGCTGCGGGTGAGCGGCGGCGCTCCTGGCGCAGCAGAGCCGTGCCCAGGAGCAGAGCTCGTTCCTGGCAGGCTGCCCTGGGCTGGGACCCCGCTCCAGGAGCTCCCTGCCCTGCAGGAACAGCAGCTCCGTGTGCCCGGGCTGCCAGGAGCTGCTACAGCAGCAACGTGTTCTGCTACCTTGCGCAACAAACGTGTGGACGTCTCCCCGGGAGCCTGTGTTGGTGCGGGTCAGAATTCTGGAATCTTCAGCATTTTTGGTTAGGTTTACTGGGGATTTTTGCTCAAGCAAAAATAAGACGTTAAATCCTTATGTAAATGGCATGTACTGCCAGTCCAAAGTTAAAATGGTTTGAACTTTAGTAATGAGGTGGGAAAGGAGAAAGGCCTGGCATAGCTTTGTGTGCGAGTGACCAGAAACCAGATGTGAAACTGGGCTGTTGGGCATGGCCAGTAGCTATCAGTTGCTACTTGCCTCCGCCTTGATTGCAGTATTGCTGACAACAAGGCAGTTCAAATGCTAGCGAAGATGGGGAGTAAACACACAACCACAGCCAAGCCCAGAGCCAGGGCCTGTGGAAATGGCCCTTCCCAAGGAGCAGGCTGTGCTGGCCCTGGCAGCAGAACTTGGGAATGGAGCTGGAGGGGATGATGGCACTGAGCGGTCTCTGGGCATGCTTGGGAGCTTTGCTGATTCTCAGCTGCTTTTCCTAAGGCCTGCGAGATGTCCTAGCTCATTGGATAACTTCTCATGTTCTTTTATCCAAACAGAATACTCATTTATTCTGCTTGGGGGAGGTTTGTGGAGGGAGGGGAGGAGGTGGATAAAGACAGCCAGAAACTGCCTCTGGTGACCTTCCCAAAGCTTTTGCTTGCACGGAAGAAAATCCCAGTGTCTCGTCAGTGAAATCTCTGCAGCTGGCAGCAGCGTTCAGACCTTTGCTCCTCTCCCCCTTGCTGCCCTTAGTACCTCTCTCCTTTATTTTGAGGCAGACGAGAGAGGCCTGGATTTCAAGAGGAAGGAAGGAGTCTATCACTTTCACAGAAGATTAATTATTTTCTTTTTTGATAGTGGAATATCCAACTCTGTCGTTGAAAGAGAAGGCTGAAGGAGAAGGGCCTGGGAGTGATGTGTCACGGCGGCTCAGCTGGGCCATGGCAGGCTGGAGGCCATGGTGCTCGGCCTTGGGGCAGCCGTGTGTCCAGGCCCAGGGAGGCCATGGAATGGCCGTGTGTCCAGGCCCAGGGAGGCCATGGAATGGCCGTGTGTCCAGGGCCAGGGAGGCCGTGGAATGGCCGTGTGTCCAGGCCCAGGGAGGCCATGGAATGGCCGTGTGTCCAGGGCCAGGGAGGCCATGGAATGGCCGTGTGTCTAAGGCCAGGGAGGCCGTAGAATGGCCGTGTGTCCAGGGCCAGGGAGGCCATGGAATGGCCGTGTGTCCAGGCCCAGGGAGGCCATGGAATGGCCGTGTGTCCAGGGCCAGGGAGGCCATGGAATGGCCGTGTGTCTAAGGCCAGGGAGGCCGTAGAATGGCCGTGTGTCCAGGGCCAGGGAGGCCGTGGAATGGCCGTGTGTCCAGGGCCAGGGAGGCCATGGAATGGCCGTGTGTCCAGGCCCAGGGGTGGCCGTGTGTCCAGGCCCAGGGGTGGCCGTGTGTCCAGGGCCAGGGAGGCCGTGGAATGGCCGTGTGTCCAGGCCCAGGGGTGGCCATGTGTCCAGGGCCAGGGAGGCCATGGAATGGCCGTGTGTCCAGGCCCAGGGAGGCCGTGGAATGGCCGTGTGTCTAAGGCCAGGGAGGCCGTGGAATGGCCGTGTGTCCAGGCCCAGGGAGGCCATGGAATGGCCGTGTGTCCAGGCCCAGGGGCGGCCGTGTGTCCAGGCCCAGGGGTGGCCATGTGTCCAGGCCCAGGGAGGCCGTGGAATGGCCGTGTGTCCAGGGCCATGGGACAGCCGTGTGTCCAGGCCCAGGGAGGTGACTCCAGCACAGGCTTGCCCTCCTTTCAGGATGGGCTGTGTGAGTCAGCCCTCCTTCCTGAAGAGCGAGTGGTGCCTGCTGGGAACCGGCCCGGCCAGTTCCCTGCTGCCTCTCCTGCCTTTCCTCCCTGCCAGCGGGAAGGCAGAGCCTGTGGCTGCCAGGACCTGTGGACAATGTCTGGGGCTCTCTTCAGCTTTCTGGTCCTCTTCATTGCATCCCACTCTTCCAGGAAAAAAAAAGATTACTTTGGGAAGCTGGGAAAAATCTGTTCTTTGAGTATGGTGTCTTTAAACAAGGTGCCATTTTAACAGAGTTTTTGGCATGCTTTTGTTATACATGTGTTTTCCTACTTTAATTTTAAGCAATTTTACCATATT
The DNA here is from genome assembly GCF_027477595.1 of Haemorhous mexicanus. Classification (NCBI taxonomy): domain Eukaryota; kingdom Metazoa; phylum Chordata; class Aves; order Passeriformes; family Fringillidae; genus Haemorhous; species Haemorhous mexicanus. The sequence continues at coordinate 336,301 of NC_082348.1, read as the reverse complement.
AAGAAAAAAAATTGCTATTTTTCTCCAAAATGTCTCCATGACCATCTCTTACAGATCTTCCCCATTTTTTTTAACTTTGCACAGCATTTATAATAGATATTACCTAGCTAGGTAAGAAATTTCCTTACTAGGAATTGAAGACCAGTCAATTTCCTGTTTAATTGCTTTTAAAAATAATTTAAAATATGTCTTTATTTTAGTGGAGAAAATGAAACCAGGAGTTGTTTCTTAATTTGAGAGTCATTAAACCATTATTCAAGAAATAAGTAAAATTAACCCCCCCATGTAGTGTTCTAACTGAAATGTATTGTGTTTTTGTGAACCTTCAATTAACATTATAGTTGATCTAATGTTTTGATTGATGCTGCGATGAATTCATTATTAAAGAGCAGAAAGGAATCTATTGTAAATACTTTGAAGGTGCACAAGTTGAAACTTGCATTCTGCATCACAGCTCAGTGGGGGGATTTTTAATGTATTTACTGTTTGTGGATGGGTTGGTGGTTGTGGGCAGTGCATGAAATCACCCTGTGGCTATGGGATCTATGGGATGTGTGAGGCAGGTGGTTCACAGCCCCTGTGCAGGCTGTGGGGTGAACTGGCCTTCAGGGTTTGCTGAGTTTGTGCAGAGGGGTTTGGGGCACCAGGCCTCTGTTCGTGGATGAGGGAGGTGCCTCTTGGAGCATAGCATTGCATGGGGGAGCCCTGATGGGATTTGCTTGTCTTGGGGCACCTGTGCTGGCTGGCAGTAGGGGTAGCTGTGCATCAGGTTCGTCCAAGAAATGCCCTTAGACTGACTGGGACCACCTCCAGAGGCAGCAGGAGCAAGAGGGACAATGTCCTGCGAGGAGGTGGACGGGCTGAAGGCAGGAAGGTAGGGGCAGTTTTCTTAGTGCAGGTAGGGCAAGGAGTAGCACAGGTCTGGGAGCAAGTGAGGAAAAGATGGAGCTGTGGTGTGATGCCAAATCTCACCTTTTGTCCTATGAGGTCCAGCTGTAAGGAACAAGAAAGAAGCATTAAAAAAATTCTGGATTTCTGTTTGTTTCTGTGGGTGCCAAAAACTTTACCTGTCTCTTATCAAAAGCTCCTCATCTTCTGTCTGTGGTGTGGCAAGCCAAAGACTATCATCTGGGCTATGCTTTTAACAGGTTTTTATAAATGGACTCAAAAGCATTTGCATTATATGTGTCCAAATAGAAAGCACCTAATATATCCCTTAGTTTGCTCTGTATGATGTAACTTAATGCCATCTTTGCTAGAAATCTGATGTGAATGGGAGATTTCTGTTTGTTGGTGGATTTCTATCCTCTTCCCCAGGAAGACAGCAGCAGGCAATGCATCCTAAGTGCTCTGAAAGGAAGCCTCTTCAGTTCCAGACCCCTGTTCTTCACTGTCTTGCCTTGGCAAAACTTCCTGTTGTGTAGCCTGGGAATTAAGTACTGGCACATTTGTTATCATACAGGTAAATCTGATTGGTGAAAGCTAAAACCACAGAAATTCACCTCTCTCTGAAACGATTTCAGACAAAGGATAATTCTTTAACTTCCATGTCAATGTGACAGGCTTAATGCTGAAGCATTTTGTATCTTTCACTAAATGAGCCCAAGGTAGTATATGTAATGTAACTGATTTCAGTGGCTTCTGGACAAGTGGAGCACTGGACTGTTAATTGGAGGCATTCTGTGTAAGGCATGTTTATGTAATGGTGTCCAACAATTTTCTTCTGCTAATTCATGCTCAAGTCTTGTGTCATATTTAAAGGTACATAGGGAAACAGATCTCAGAAAGACTTAGTATTTTCATAATGTTCTTATTTGACAACAAAATTACCTGTATTCTTATTGAGAAATACACAGCAGTGTTGAAATTATAGCCTATTGTGAAAGGAGAAAATTTGTATCATACTGGTGCCTAAACTCCAAATTGACATGGCCATCTGTGAAGTAGAGGGAAGTCCGTGCTCCACAGAGCCTACAGGGAGAAAAGCAAAACTTATGAAACAACTGGAGAAGATAACCAAGACCATGCCTTTCTGTAACACACACCTTATCCAGGGTGCTTATGAGCCAGTACTCAACCTGGGCTGTGTCATTTGATTCAGCCTTAATCAAAGATATACTGACAGAACTTGCCACCTGTTGCTTCTCCAACTGAAAATACCCAGTTCCGTATTGCAGCTGAAATTTAAAATATTGGCAGTGAGATGACTGATACAATGCATCACTTGTTCCTGGGAGCATGTTTATATTTTGGATGGGAGGTGAAAAAACATTGAACCCAGAAATCTCAGACTGGCTTGTAGACTTGTGAGATGTGCCCATTTGCTCTGTGTTATTTGGACTATCACATTCTTTTCCAGAAGATACTTTAAAAAAAAATCCTAGTTTAGTGTTTTTCACAGAATAGACAGACTGGCAGAAAACTTCCTGTGGTTCAAGAGCTTGACACTTCTTAAGGAAGTTCTGGTAGAGAGCGCTGCCTGTTGTGGGATGCTTTTTGTTCAGGCTGACGTAGTCAGTCTTTCAACACTCAGAGATTTTTAATTTAGTTGTGGAACCCAGGTTGTTTTTAAGCAGGAAAAAATTTCAGCAGGTCATGCAGTGACACTGAGACAAAATCAAAAAAACTGCAAAAACAAAAGACCCAAATCCCCCTCCCCCCCCCCCCAAAAAAAAAATCCTGAAGATATGTGGTTAAAAAGTGTTGAATTAGCAAGGCACACTGAATCCAGGAACTGGATTTGTCTGATGAGCTACTGAGTTTTATTTTGGCTAACTTGAGTGCTCTGAAAGGAACCACCCACTGTCCATCGGGAGCTGTTGCTGCATTGATCCAGTCTGGAAATGTAGTCACACAGAGGAGGAGGATAACATTTTGTTTTAAACTTAATGCACTTATTGCTGTTCATAATGGGTAGATTTTAAATATCTCATTTACTGTTGTAAATATAGATACAAAAGAAGATATCCTGAATCACAACTTCCTGCTTTTAGGAGGTGTGAAGTGCATTACATTTAAGAAGTCTTGCCTTGTTAGAATACAGCAAATGTTATTTTAGTGATACAGTTCATTGTATTAGTTCATATGGTAATACTGAATTGGTTTGTATTACTAGTATATTGATTTAACCTATAATAGAAATATTAATGTATTTCAGACTGAAATTTGAAATACGAAAAGAAGTTACTTTTTTTTGGATTGCAAAGATAATTCAAGTTATTACAATTTTTCCAGAATTTTCCTTTGTTTTCTCTGCATCTCAATGCGTCACGGAGTCATATTGCAATAGAACAAAAATGTTTTACTATGGCAATATTCCAGGAGTTTTCTGGTTTTTCTTAGAAAGTTGAAGAATATGCTTTGTGTGCAGCAGGACATATCATCCCACAGTGTGCACACCTGGTCAGGTGTTCCCAGTTCAAAAGTGTCCATGTGGTGAAGGCTGTGTTGGTCAGGCTGTGTGCACCTCGCTCAGGTAGAGCAGCTGTGGAAGTTCCAGCTGGGAACACCAATGTCTGCATGAAACCCAGTCTGCACCAATCCAAACAAGCAGCCCCTGCAGCAGGCTGGCCTGCTGGGGCTGCTGCAGGAGCACCTGGAATCCTCAGCTCTTCACTGAGTGCTGGAGCTGTTTGCCCAGAGTGCACTGAATCCTGTCTTTCTAAACTGATTGTTCTCCAACTTGGTGTTGTGGTTGAGCGTGGTGAAAACAAAGGACTCTGCTGGGCAGACACTTTCTGTGTTTAGAAGCATAAACATGCCCTTTTTCCTTGTGCATGGAAGCTGATTGATCATGCTTTAGAAGAATGCCCTGGTGTGAAAAGTTCAGACAGCCTTTCCTTCAGTGTGCAGCACTCAGGAAGGCCTCATTCCACGGGCTAGCAGCTGCCTTCTGCTCTATGGGATGTCCTCACAAAATGAAGAACTGCTGACTCTGAGCAGATCACTTCTAGAGTTGCTCTTGCTTTTCTCGGAGCTGGTAACTGGTTCTTCCTTCCCCCAGGTTCCCTGAAACAGGCAGGCCTTTGGAAGAACTTGTTACTGTTGTCTGCATGGCAAATAGCCACCTGCCTGCGAGGGTTTTCTTTCCAAATATTTGACATGTCTGTCTCACTTCCAAGTCTTTAGTGGGCAAACTTAAACATGTTGGAGGAAGGGGAGACTGGCTGTGCTGCTGCATGGATTGTGTTCAGCTGTTTCCCTCCTTGCACAGGATCTCTGGACTTAAAACTGTCCTCTAGCTCACTGAAATGGTTTGCATCTTGCACAGAATTATAGCCAGAACAGAGATTTTTATCTTGGATTTTTATCTTGGGAGCAAAAATGCCGTGTAAGAACAGAAATTCGAGGGTGGTTTGTCCTTTTCCCTAGTAGAAACATAAATACTGCCTGTGAAAGCTCTGCTATGTCATGCTGCTAATGCCCAGGAACTAATTAACAACTAGCCCCAGAGCCTCTGCTCTGGCAACTTTTAACAGCCTGGGCCAGGAGGAGAGCAGGGATGTACTTGGGATGTCTACACAGGCTTCTTAATTTCTAAATTTTTACAACGTTTATTTTATCAGCTCTCCCATTGTACTGCTGTCTTTTGGACTTACATTTGTCAATGTATTTTATTAATTCTTACACCAAGGTATGAGGTGAAAATGCTTATAGAAGAGTTTAGTCTGTTGAAATTCAAAACTATTAAGCTTGCTTGACCTGTATTTCAGAACCAAGTTTTGGTTGGTTCTAGACAACAGATGAAAAACCACTGTTCTGCAATTTCTTTTGTTGCAAGAATCACTTGTACTTGGAGGTTTTAAAAGATTCCTTACGGACTATGGGAAAAAAACTTCAGGAAAATAGCTAATGCTTGGTGTTCCTTCAAAGTATTTATCCATTTTACACAACTTTAAAAAAGATATTGTAAGTTGGAATTTATCTCCTTTACAATTAGGTCCCCCTAATTCAGCTGAATCTAGTGATTCCAGGCTGGAAGAGGCGGTGTTTGTGCAGCCAGCTCATTTCCTAGTGGAGGCTGGGAGGGAGCCCCGGGGTACAGAACAGGCACTGCTCAGGTCCCTGTCCGTTGGGATTAGCCAGGGGGATCCCTGCTCTGCTGCACTGGAGCTGTTCTGAAGGGTTTGTGGAGAGCTCAGTTTACCATGTGCTTGTGGTATTTGGACCTTTTCAGTCTCTGAAATGGCACAGTTCAGTGGGAAGACAAGGCTTGTCACTGAGGATATGCTGGCTTTTGGAATACAGTGCTTGTTAATGCATTGGCTGATCTCTCACACAGTGCATGGAGTGAGCAGCTCTCTGCTCTGTAGTGTTGGGGACTTGGTTTGCCTCTCAAAGGCCCTCACTGATGGACAGCCTTGCATGCTGCAAAGTTCAGACTTCTTGCCAATGTACTTTTTCAATATGAATGTGAATCAGCTTGGTGTGATAAATTTGTGAGATTTACAATTTCATAGATTTTTGAACACTAATGGCAACCTTTTAGTTTTAGGTGTGCATCAGTTTTTCACTCAGTTTTCCTTGAAACAAAAGCTGGTGTTTGATATGATTAATCTTGTCCAGGATACTGGCAGTGGGCCTGTGAAACGGACTGAGGTGGTGTTAATCCCTGGCTTTATTTCTGTTTTGCCTTTTTTGTCTCAAAGTGTGTTTTAGGAGATGCAGTGACTGTGCCTCTCACCTGGCCAACATTGATCATTTCTTCTTCTGGATGAAAGAGCACATCTATCAGACTTCCTGCAGTGTAGGATCTGTGTGGGTTTACACAGCAGATTCAAAGAGAATTGTGACTTGTGTGTGCAGGGTGACTTGGGTAGGAGACAATCAGCATGTCCCCCAAGTTATTGTTTATCTTGGCACAGCTACAACTCTGATACTCGTTTGGGTGGGTTACAGCAGCTGTGGCCTTGACTTGCTCCTCCACTGGACTGACAGGATCAGACTCCTCTTTATCCCAGGTGAACTTAAACCAAGATGTGAAGTCTTGACACAGTAGAGGAGGGAGACAAAGTGACAGTGACTTGAACTGGTGTTTTTCACATGCCAGCCTGTACTTTAAATGAGTTGGAGCTTGACCGTGTGGTGTTGTGGGTATGCAGACGTTCCTGGCATTGCTGGAGTGCTATGGCTGCATGCTAAGTGCAGTAACAGCTTTGGTTGTTACTTAGTTGAGCTACTGTACTAAGATACAGGTGTATATTTTATTAGAGTCCTAACTGAAATGGCCCTGCCACAGGAGGAAAGCAAGCAAATCACCTTGATTTGACCTTAACATTTTCCAGCTGCAGAGATGCCAGCAGAATGTGAATCAAAACAGTACTGCCTGTAAACACATCCCAGAGGAGCCACCTACTTTCTGCTGGTTTAACTCTGATTGAAGGAGTTTGGCTCCCCTTAAGGTACATATGATTTTATTTGTACAAATAAGAAAAAATAAGTCAGATGTACTGGTATGATAGGAATCCTCTCTATGGATCCTAACAGTGCAATTACAACAGTGGAGAAAATAGCCACCAGTAATTCTATTCTCACATGGTATATTCACTGGATTTTTTTACTTTTCCAAAATGTTCATTTCACTGGGAAATTTCCTAATTTGTAGCTGCAGTGATAAATTTCTTTATGGTTATTTAAGACCTGTTTTGTCTTCTCTCAAATGTTTCCTTATCCTAATTTTTACACCAAGTATTCATAGAAAACAATATCTTCTCAGTTTCTATTTTGAAAGGTTTCTGGTGATGAAAAAGGAGGTTTTGGTTTCTTTATCATCATGACAGCCTTTGAATTCAGGCAGACCAGCAGAACTGACTGCAAATGTGAGAATCAAGGCCTGTGCCAGGTGCTGAGTTAACTTCCATTTCTTTCTAAGGGGAGCAACACTTCAGATTCTCTGCTGGAAGTGTGTTTTTGATGCCCTCTACAACAGCATGTGCTGTCACTGTGGCCATCTCACAGGAGCAGCTATGTTCTTCTCTCTATTTACTTCTTGGTGATGACCTTGCTATCTGTCACAGAAACTTTCTTTGGTCACTGTGTGTGACTTGGGTAAAGAATATTGGCAAGATTAATGCCCCATGCCCTTCTTGCCTACCGAAACCCCCCCAAATTTGGAAGATATGAAAGCCCATTGTTTTGCCAGTGTTAAGAGTGATCAATCACAAGGCAATTCCTAGTGGAAAAACTTCTCTCCGGATGGAGAAGTTAATTCTACTTCTTTGTCTTCCTTCCCTTAAGCTGGCTGCATACATAATGAGGTGATTTGATAACAGAGACTCTGTTTACCTTTGTCTGAGGTACCTGCTGGGCTGTTACCTGGCTGTGTTTTCTCCGCAGACAGATGTTTCTGTCATTCTTGGTTGCTGTGCTGCTTTAGCTTGCTTGTCTCCAGCTTTCTCATAACTCCATAATTATTTAACTTGGAAAGCAGCAACAGGCAGGTAGATTTCTCCTCTCTCCTTAGGCTCGGAAGGGAACATCAACCTTCTTTTGCATTTGTATCTCTTTTTAAAAGTAGGTATGCTTCCCAGATAAGGCCTCCTCTATTAGTTTAGTTACATGCCTCTGTGTGCCATCCCTTCCACTGCTTTGGATAGCTATGGATTTACTTGGGAGCAGGAGATCAGCTCTGCTGGCTTCAGCTGGTTCATATCACCGCATTGTTTCCTACTAGTAAGACTGGAAATCCACCACTTAAGTTACAGATCTGCCTACTTGAATTGTCTTTCCATTTAGGAATTGAATCAGTCCATAATGATGTGCTCCATAGCAATTTTGGCAACTGATTTTTTTCTGTTCTGTCTTTTAGGCTTGAGTTTGTTGAGTAATCTTTTTTATTTAATGGCATTTTTTTGTCACCATATCCCTTAAACGAATAGCTGTGCCCCACCACTGTGCTGATTATTCATGCCTCCACTGATGTCTAGAGCAGCTGGGTCTCACAGGACCAAGATTCTGGTGGTATATCATTCTGACAGAGCTCACACCCCAAAGTGTGTGTGGCCACTACTAGCAGCTGTCTCTTCTCCGCTGTTGAAGATTGACTGAACAGCTTAAGTGGCTGTGCTGGAACCTCTATCTTTTGTCATGTGAAGGACCTCCAGTTACAAAACTGAACAGCCTTCAGAGTGGTAATTACCTTCTTTGACTTCTCTTGGTGACATGACTGTTCCTATCCTTTGAATTTTGCTTTGGTCAGAGGGTTTTACAATTCACTGATGGATTAAGATTGTAACTAATAAATTACAAATACTACAGAAGTCTATTGTGAAGACAGTGAATTGATAGCTTACTAAGGAAGCCCTTTTTTTCTGTTGAAAGTTGGTAGCTTTGAGCATGCTGTACTTTGTGCCAGCACAAGGTGTTCAGTCTTTTGCTAAGAGGGTGTCAGTGAGGTTGGGTCATCAGTTCTATAGAATTCATTGTGAAACCTGCAGCTCATATTGCCATTCCAGTAAACAGCTTCACTTTCATGAAGACTTACTTGAGGATAATGGAGTCTAAAGACTTGTCCCACCCCTGCATGATGTTTGTTGGCCTAAGGTGTGGAACAAGTAACCAGCCTTGTGTCAGAGCTTTGTCCTGTCCTACCACCTTTTCCTCTCTTTTAATGCTTTCATTTCTCATTCCTGTGCAGGACAGGGGTAGTGATGGTAGTGATCTTGGCTTTGAAAGAGTACCAGACTGGCTCCACCAAGATGAGGGCTGGCTCCCTGGCTCTGCCTCTGGCCTCAGAGGCACAGGTGTGCCAGCAGTGCCACAGTGCTCCCGCAGTCCCTGGCGCCGGGGCCACAGCAGCAGTGTGTGCCAGGACAGCACTCCTGGGAGGAAGCCTGGGTTGTTCTGGGCTGGATTATCAGCCTGGCGTGGTTCTGCTCAGCCCTCGTGCTGTGTTTGGGTGGTGGCTGCCCTGCCTCAAGGCAGCTGTGCTCAGGTCCCCGATTGCCCAAGGGCAGCAGCTCTCCAGGACATCACCCCAAGACATATGGGCAGGGTACTCTGTCAGTTCAGTTGTAAGTAAATGCTGTCTTTTAACGTGACCAAAAGTGACAAGGGACTTCTTGCTTATTCCTGGGCATATCCTTTCTGTGGCTCACCAAGAGGAGGATGACGGGCAGCAGCAGCATCAGTATTAAGAACAGATGAAAATGGGACAAGGTAATGTGTGTGCATGTTTACCCTGCTGTACGGGAATGTGCTGACCTGAAGTCTGCATTAGTAACCTTGCTGAGGGCTACTTTTAAAACATATAGGAAAAGATTCTGACAGTATTCATCAGAAGATGTGTGCTGAGTGTTATTTGGAATTAACCAGCAGCATTACTGTAGAGAAACTACTTACAAAATCTATTTACATTTTAAAGAAGCAGCTTCTTTGAACACCTTATTTGAAGTAATAATTATGTGCAGACTATATCTATATATATATATATATATATATATATATATATATGACATTTTTCATCAAGTTTTTATTGGGCTTTTGTAAAAAAGTTTGACAAAAGGAGTGCAGTGTTACACATTTCTTTTAAACACAGTATATGTAAGGTAGATTTTTGAGCCTACTTTTGCCCCTCCTTGCTGGGCATGTTCACATTTGCTCTGGTATTTGCAGCTTTACCTCTTTGGTCATATGAGAACTGAAGTAATAGAGAATGTCCTATATTATATTAAGTTAAAGAAAAAAAACAATGGTTTGAACCTCTGTAGAATTCCTGTGCTATTGCTGAAAAGCTCAATTTTAAATGTTTTGGGTTTGAAGTGGTCTCTCACAAATAGGCAAGCAAATGCTGTTAGGTGGATATGCGTTCTGTTACTATCTGTAATTTATCCTGCTGTCTGTGATACCGAGAAGATAACTAGCAGCTGCCTTGGAGCACCTTACTGAAATGGTTCATTTTAGGTGGCACAAATGGTTTGTGTGCCAAGTAATTTCAGCTGCTGCAATCCAGTGATTGGGGTGTTGGTGGATTCTCCCTTGGGCCCAGGCCGAGGCTCAGTGCTGCATCCTGCCAGAGGGGCCGGTTCCTGCCCGCGCTCCTGCTGCCCTGCCGCACTTCCAGCGCCCGGAAAGGACAGGTCAGTAGCAGCTCTCTGAAATTGTAGATATTCTTATGGAGCTGAATAAGACATTCTAAAAATGGAAAGATATGCCTCTAACTACATTTACCCCGTAAGCGTTACATAAGAGAGCAATAAAGAGCAATCTTGCAAGTGGTGGAAGTGCATTCTTTTCTGCTGGTGTCATCCAGGAGTGTATTTCCTGAGTTGTTGTATTGACATTCTCCTGGACTTGCAGAGAGCAAGCAGGAGCAGGCTTTCTCAGGTTTGAAAGTGGAAATCCCCTAAAACACTAATTAATTGTTGTATTTTTTAAGACTTAAAGTTGCGTAATTTTCCAACTCCCTCCTTGTTACTGAGAGGCTTTGCTTTTTAGCAAAGCTTTTAAACCCTTCATTCTGAGGTTTGTGTTACAGCACAGTGAAAATAACTGGTTGAATTTGTATCTTCACTGTTGGTAGGTTTGCTTATTTAAATATATCAGTATTAATTGTCAGGCATATCTATATCCTAAGTGTGAACATTTAATTTTTTCTATTATGTGTAGATGTGAAATGATCTAAAAAATCATGTTGGTTTGAATTTGGAAGGGTAAAAAGGAACCCCTGTATTCCATTTAGAGAAGACAGCAACACTTGAATAATTAATGTCATTTATGTTGTTTGATACCGGCAAGAAGGTAGCTGTAGCTCTTTTGAATATTATCCTTGATTATTGTTTTGTCTTTCCTGCAGTGACTTCAGTATTTTGGCTGTTACTGCTTTTCCCAAAAGTCTCTGCTTTATATCCTAACACAGGCAACTTCTGCATAAAATTTGCTTTGCTTTGGTTGCTTTCTTCTGACTTTTCAATTGATCCAGCTTGAAATTGGATGCACAGAACTTCAGTGAAGCAGTCTGGGAAGACTGTGCATTTTCAATGCAGTGCAAAATGGAAAAGAAGCAGGAGGGATCAGTGAGGTACCTTTTTTTTCTTTTCCCTCTTTTCTTTGCCAGGGGAAGGTGCTTTGATTATAGGCATCCCAGCTTTGTGTTTTCCTCAGAGCTGTTGTTTTGCAGTATCTGCTTTGATGCAGGACTTGGTTCTCTATGTCACCTGCATCACCTGGAGTGTGGGTGAGGCAGGGCTGTGTGTGGGAGGTGATAGGAAATGGGTATTGCTGGGGTCGATGAGCAGACTTCAGCATTTGGTGTGTTTGGGTCCGTTGCCTTTGAGCTTGCTGTTTGTTTTAAGCTGCATTCTCCTGTAGTTCCTGACCTCTGCACACTGGCCCACCACTCCCTGCTTTGTGTCCCCTGCCCCAGCCTTGTCCTACAGAGTGCCTACGAGTGCCAGCTTCTGCTGCAGTCCCAGGGAGCCCGGGCACAGCTGTGACAGAGCCCACTCCCAAGCTGCCTTCCATGCAGGTGAGCTGCTGCTTTGGTTTCAGCTTCCTGAGGAGGTGCCCTGGTCACCTCTCTTTTCCCCAGGGCTCTCACCTTGGCTTTCTTGGTTGGGTCTCACAAAGCCACATGGCAGTGTCAAGACTTTACAGCAAATGTGTTTCTCTAGTGCTCTTCTCATTGAACAAAATTAGGTAGATTTGATAAGACAAGCCCAAGCTTTTTCCTAACACTTGAAATTCTAGTGCCTGTTACTGGTTTTAGTGTGCCTAATTGCTATGCTCAGGAATTAGCATGTGACTAGAATATAGGGCAGGGAATTAAAAGGTAGAAATAAGATTGGTGTTGTTGTGACGACTCTTTGAGATTCCTTTGATGTTAGCATCTAAAATACGTTTGAGTCATACTTTCAGTCTTTCAGGAACTGAGGCAGGAAAGCTATCTAAATTGCATCTCCAACTGGTAAACCTTGATGGCAAAATGTTGCCATCTCATGACAAAATTGCATGCCTTTAGCAGATTTTACAGGAAGAAATCTTTTTCACTGTGAGAAGAAAATCTCATCTTAGGATCTGGTAGTGCTGCATAAAGATGCAGTTCTGCCACACAGCAGGAAGCCTGTGAATGCTGTTCTTAAAGCTTCTCCTTGTTTTAACTGAGCATCAGCAAAGAACCATATGCCTTCATTCAGTATTTGTTTTGCTTCTTGACCATTTCCACACTTAACCTTCATTTCTTCAATATATAGTTTTCTGTCTCTGATTTTTTTTTGTTGCTATATGCTGGATTGCCTACATTTTGCACTGTGGATGTCTGTTTTGGAGTGTAGTTACAATTATTGACATTATTTAATGTACCATTGACCTGACTTTCCCCCCACCTCTGGCACTTCAGCAAAAGGTTTCCCTGCCTAGCCAGACACTTTAACCTGAGCCTACCTAATTTTGTAGCTGTGTTTCTGTCACCTACCCCTGCTACAGGAAGGCATATGGGTCACTTGGATGGGAACAGTTTGTGTGATTTTGTGTTTATCAGCACTGGCTCATTCATCTTTCCTCACTGTTTTCCTCACATTAGTCAGTTGTCCTTGATCTCCTCTAATTGTGATATCATTTGTAAATTTTGGTGTTCACAACTCTTCATCTCGTCATAAAGTATTAGTAGAAATACTAAATTATCTATAGAGTTATGTGTAATCCTACTACAGTACTTTCAGTTTTGAGGGGTGAACAAAATCAGATACACCTCGGAAAAAATCACCTTTGGGGTATTGGAGAACTGATGGAAGTATTGGTAATTGTGGCCTGAAAACCCAGATGCTTGTTGTCTAATTCTTATATTTTGCTTCTACATTCAAGGAGTTTTTTAACTTCTACCTTGGAGAACAGAAGAGGAGAGAGGTCCATTTGCTTAAATGTGAAAGTTTGCAGGTAGAGTGTTTTTGGCAGCAAACAGAGTTTTGCTGGGCAGTTCTATTTCAGGGCAAAAGGAAGAGTAAACAGCAGTTTAGTAATTGATGAAACTTGATTTTAGTAAAACCTTTTGCTAATTGGAAGCCATGTTTATTGGGAAACAGTGGTATTCCTCAGTTTATGTTTATGGTGTGCAAGAATTTGACGTTTCTGTAGTAGCCATTTGGGCAGGAGCATCCACTGGTAGCACTGAGGAACTCGTTAATGTATCCTGAGTAACAGCAGGGTTTCAGCATCATCATTTTCAGTTTTGCAGGGGCACAGTCGGGTTGCTGTCCCTGCGGAAGGCGGCTGAGCCGCTGCCGGTCCGTGGCTCGTTCCTGAGGCACAGCTGTCCCTGCAGATGTGCAGGCTGTGGTGCCAGTGAGCACACAGCTGCGCAGGGAAAAGCGCTGCTTGCAGCTGCTTGGTTTCTAAAGGCAGGAGATGACTGGCGTTGGCAGTGGCCAGCTCCAGACCATCTCAGGGGTGCATGTGACACCACATCGCTCAAAAACTGGCATTGTCCAAACAGGGAGCTCTGGAAGTCTGTAACTCTCCAGCTGTCTTTTGTAATGGGGATTGTCGCTGATAATTGTTACCATCGAGAAAATTTTTGTATAATAATTTTTTTCAAATATACTATATGACAAAATTGAGAAGCATACTTTTATAAAGGCACATAACATATATTTGGGTTGCTAACACTTCCAGCTGAGGCATGTCTCCCTGCAGGTAGTGAGCATTCTCTCTAGCAATAACATAGTCAGACTTCAGCAATAATTTTGCTAGGAGAAAATACAAGTAGAAATTGATCAGCAGCTGCTGCCATTGTTGTGGTTCGCAGTGGTCATATCTGTATTTACAGCCATTCTCATTTTAATTGCCTTTTGCTTGTTTGTAGTTTTCAGGTGGGAGATGGAGCAGGTACAGGTTTGGAGCTGGGGCACAGGGCAGCAGTGCTGTCAGCACAGCATGCCTGTGCTGCATGTTCTCAGCTGTCAGTCTGCAAGTTATCTTGTTCTGTGAAATTCATTTGGAAGGACTTCCTACCTACATTAATTGCGTCTATTCCAACACCAAACTGAGAATTTATCCTTCTCTGCATGGTTGAATGAGTAATTGATGGATGCCCTAGCCACATGACAGTCTGTTTGGAAAACCTAAAATCCTTCTGTGATGCTACGTGTCCCTCCTCCCCCTCAGTCTGCGATAGAAGAGAGACTGAACTTCATCCCTCGAGATCAATCTGCTGTCTGTTTGCTATTCTGCAGAGCTGGCTTTGAGCACTGTGCTCTGATGAGGCTGTGTTCAATGGAATTGGATTTGGATACTTCAGCAGAAAAGAGCAACACAGATGTGGGATGGCCCAAAGGGAAGGTTCAGATTTGGGGTCTCTTTTTTCTTATAAGTCATTGAGCCTTGTTGACTTAAACTACTGAAAACTTTATTTATTGCCATTTAGCTTCTCATACTTCATATGTTTGCCAAGTGTAAATGCTCTCCAGACATCCTTCAGATGACAAAGAGGCTTCTTTTCAGGTGAGCTACAGACAGTGCCTGAGGCCTTGAAGGACATGGTTATAAGTATGTCTTTATTCAGAATGGTTGTCTTGCTGTACATGTCTGATACCTTCTGGTGAATGGTTCGCTTGAAAGCTATGAAAGATATTAGTCTCCTGAGCATGTTACAACTAGATATTTGTGGATGTAGAATCTTGCCTGCTCACTGGAGTGGAGTTAAAGTATGTAGCCATCAGCCAAAAAACCCCAAAAAACTGTCTTTTCCTAGGAACTGTAACAAAAATATGTTTATCAAAAAGCTAGGGTAATGTACGTTTTAAGATTTTAATCAGGACATAGTACCAAATGGTTTTTGAACCTGCATATATTTAAGTAAAAAAACAAAAAATAAAAAAGAGGAAAAAATATGTCTTGTAAAGAAAAAGGGATTAGGAAGAGGCTAAATTTAGTGGTAAATCAGTTAAACACATATCCCACATTTCTCAGGCAATGGGTCAGGTGTGTGTAGGTTTCCTTTTTGACTATGGGACTCAGTCTGCACAACTGTGCAGGTGGTTTTTATCCTGTCATTACTGAAGTTACTTTCTTCCATGTTTTCATCAGATAACATGTTTATTTTCTTGGTTTCATCCTTATGTCCTCATGAACTTGTGCACTACTAATGTCCATAAAGGAAACATGTCTCTGAACACAGTGGCTAGCCTGCAGTTGATGTTTGGAATATCTTCCCCTACTGCATCTGGAAGTTTCAAACCCTGGCTTTTATGTAAACACTGGAGCCATCTTTCACAGAATCCGTTTTTGGTTGCTTGCATCATCTGTGCCAGTGGGTAAGTTGTCATCTGCTGCCTCTCCATCCAAAGACATTCTGCAGGCTGGCAGACAGAAGGCAGAGCGTGGTTCGGTCGCTTGGTTGCAGGAAGCTCGAGCATGTGAATCCCTGCCTGCTTCTTAGGTGAGCAGCTCTGGCCTTGCAGCAGGGTGGAACCACTGGGAACTGCTCCTACCTGGAAGTGTTCTGACAGCTCTGTGAAGGAACCTGAAAACAGATACATTTTAATCATATCTTCCTGAGAAAACTAGAAACGTAGTACGTCTTGTTCAGGTTTTGACTTTTCATGCACACTGTAAAGGATGAGCAGAGCCTTTGACCAAGAGCTGAGATTTGCCTTGTTGCTCTAAGTGTAGATATACAAGAGTAGCTTTGGCATGTAGTAAATAATGTTAGTGTCCCAGCAAGATGATTTTAGCTTATAGGAGCTTTTCCCCTCTGTACTAATGAATATTTGTCTAATATCATTGGTAATTTACTATTGCTGCTTGAATTACCCTTGTAGCTAGATAAATATGAGGATTTTCAGTGATGAGAGGGTGCCCATTGTTTTTCTTATGTTGCCCTCATGAAATAAATACGTTATTATTATTATGGATTTATTATTATTATTATTATCATGTCCTAGCTGGCAGAGTTGGTAAGAATTTTATTACCTCTTCAGCGTGAATTGTGCTGGTGACTGTTCTGACTGGCTGCAGGTCAGCAGGGGGAGGCTCAGAAACAGGGAACATAGGTAAGAAGCAAATTTGAATAACCAATGTAAGGAAGGCAGGAGGAATATGAAGGGAAGGGATTAGGAGGTTGTGAAAAAGCACCACTTCTGTCTGGCATCAGTCCTCAAAAGGTCTGACTTTTTCTTGGGCCTGCACTAAAAGAAGTGGGATTATTCAGTACTGGCAAAGCTGTCTGGATATGTCTAAGAAAATAACAGGAGGAAAAGTGGGAAGTAGAGACTAATGACAATGAAAACTTAAAGTATGGTTTACTACACTTGGTTTAGTGATTTCTCCTACTTCTTGTCTGTTTCTCAGTAGCGTGTTCTTGCTTCCTTGTGTCAGTGATTATTTGGCTGCAAGAACAGCTGGCTCAGGAGAGCACACCCCCCCTCTGATCCCCAAAAGCACGGCTGGGTCAGATGAACTCCCTGAACTGCTGGCTTTGCAGTGTTTGACCAGTCAATCAGACACAAAAGAAGGCATTTCCCAGGTTCCTTGCCTGGGTGCTGGGAGCAGTGTGAGAGCCCAGACTGTCCTGCTGCTGGAGCCACCAGCTGACTCTGCCCAGCCCAGTGCAGGGCTCTGTGGAAGGAGAAGGGCTGGGAGGCTTTAGGAGCTGCTGCTTGCTCAGCCACATGAGCAGAGCAGGGGGTGCACAGTGGAGGCAGCACTGTCCTCTGAAGGGGCAGTTATGGGGCTGTTTAGGTGGGATTTGCTTAAGCAAATCTCACAATTGCCCAAAGTGGTGTTCCCTGCTGAACCCTCCATGGATGGAAAGCTGAGTCTTTATGGTGGCTTGGTTTGCTCTGCTTTGATTTACTGTGTGGTTTCATAAAGCCATTTGAGAGAGTCTCTAGAGCAGAGAGGCTGGGAAAACCATTGTTCTCAAAATTATTTTAGGGTGTTTCAAACTGGAGGCTTCAAATTGAGCAGCTTTGTCTTTCTTGCACCCTTGATCTGGACATGCCAGCCTGTAGCTAGGTTATCATTGCTTTTGGTCTTTACTTCTAAATAAAGAATTTGAAAATTCAGAATAGGTGTTAAGAATTTTCTTGGACTTCTGCTACAACTGATAAACTGCTAAATCTGAGCTATTTAAGTATTTTCCTGAAAAATTATCTAAGTGATTGAAAGACATTATTTTTTTTTTGCCAGAGACTGAAACGCACAACAAATTCTCCATGTTTCCAAGCTTCTCACATTATTCTCTTGAGCTCTATTAGAGGCTTTTACACCATGCACAAGTCTTACTTCTGCAACATCCACCAAAAGATCATTCCAGAACATTTAAGGCTTCCAGTTCTTGTGTATTCTTTGCAATAGCAGAGAATTTAGTGTGTAAACTTTGATGTTCAGTGATGTTAAGATGTAGTCAGGTGTGCTGAAATGCACTGAACAGAGCTATAAACAGTAGAATACATTTTATTTTTCATTGTGGCTAGAGAGATCCTAGATCTTCAGTGTGCAGGAGCAGTCTGAGAATCAAAAGAACTGGAATGCAGGGAAGCATTAAGGTGTGTTTCTGATGGTACCTGTGTGTACTGCCTCATCCATCAGTGCCCAGGGCAGGACCTAGGAAACTACAGCGTGGGGCTGTGGGCAATGAGGGTTTGGACAGCCTGGGAGAAATGTGGGAGCAGTCTCCTGTTCTGGGTGATGTCTGACTGCTCCAACATGACAGGCAAAATAACTGTGAACCTAATTTTTTTGAGGTGTGAAATCTGGCTGCTAGTTTTCCAATAATGAATCAGTTATCTATCCCCAAATGAGTGGTAGCACAAGTCCAAGGAGTATTTTGAGTAGTTAAATCCCAGTCTGGTGTAGGGAAGAAAGAGGGTTTTGTATTAACTCCTCTCAACTTCTTACTCATACCAGATTTCAAGGCTCTCACAAAACCTCCTCTTGCTATTTCCTGTTCCTATAAGGTGAAGATGAGAACCTGCCTTGACTTAGTGAGTTCCTGTCCTTAAGCAGCATCCCTAGACAGAGCTGTGGGGGTGGGGACTGGGCCCTGGAGAGCTTCTCCTGCTCCCTTCCTCTCCTGTGCTGTCACCCGAGCCCACGGGCCTGGCAGGAGGGCAGGGAGGGGATGAGCAGACTTGTTTATTAGCTCAAGTGTGTACCTAAGTGTTTGTAGGATCAGAGCCAACAGTTATTTAATGTTGGAATCAAGATAAGAAAATCAGTAACTTTGCCAAGAAATGTGTTAATTGAAGGAACATCAGTTGAAACAACTGCCTATGTGAAAGGGTGTAGGTCTGTGATTACATCTCTTAACACTGAGATAGATGTACATTTAACACTGACACCTTCACTAATAATTAATTTGATTGGTTTTTATCCGGATGTTTTTATTATATACTCAGTACTGGGTAGATTTTCTGTTCCAATGAAGTAGCACACCTTCCAGCCAGCTCAGAGGGATGTTTTCTGGACTGGTTTCTTAGAGAAATCTGCCGCCGATGGGTTGAGAAGTTATTCACAGTGTTGGGGTGAGAAGAGAGAGAAAACTATGGAAAAGCCAAATTGAGATTGTTTCACTGCTGTATTTTTACTTCTCTCCTGGAAATCCCAAACAGGATCCCTGCCCAAGCAAGCACTGCCCTGTTACGTGCAGGTGGAGACACAGTGGGATACATGGACCAACGAGCAGTCCCCTTCTGAGAGAAGGGCACGTGTAACTTGTGAGTTTTTGAGACTTGTCCTTTAGATTGCTTAGCAGATGTTTCTAAATGAAGGAAAGGCTTGTTTGGGTAGCTTTATTACTTGATATGCTTGCAAATTTTTCAGAAACCTGAAACACTGAGTTATAGTCATAAAAGAACTATGGTAAGTGATATAAAAAATTAGATATGACACATGGAATTGTGGCATGTATTCTGTGCTTTGGGTTCTTACTGCTTGATTAAAGAGTTGGTTTTCAGAAGTAAAACTTTGAAAAAACAATTTCTATTTTCTAAAACTGTAAAGTTGTGTGTTTGACTTTTCAAAATCCTATTATACAAATATTAGGGGTTGTTTTTTATTCTGCTGGCTTAATTGCTGTTTAATGGGTTCTGTAGAAATGGTCCTTGCAGCGTTAGTTGTGTGCCCACCTGACATGCAGCTTGTGATAGGCTCAGAGTGGCAGCCTTTGTATCTGCAAGCTGAAACCTATAAAAATAGTGTTTCAAAAATAGCCAGATATGTCTGGTTATTCATTTGTGGCACCTTGGAAGTCAAGTAGCATTTAATGGCACTTTATTTGTCAAGAGTGGGTTCTGTTCCAGTTGCAGTTGACAGAGGTCTCCCACGGGCCCGGAGCTGGGCTGAGCACGAGGAGGAATTCCTGTGGGAGCCACCGTGGGTGATGGTGCAGGGCCGTGCCCTGCCCAGGCTGCCCCTGCACTGGGGCAGGAGGGAGCAATCCCTCACCGTGGGGCAGGAGGGAGCAATCCCTCACCGTGGGGCAGGAGGGAACAAACCCTCACCGTGGGGCAGGAGGGAGCAAACCCTCACCGTGGGGCAGGAGGGAACAAACCCTCACTGTGGGGTAGGAGGGAATGCTCACTGTGGGGCAGGAGGGAGCAAACCCTCACCGTGGGGTAGGAGGGAATGCTCACTGTGGGGCAGGAGGGAGCAAACCCTCACCGTGGGGCAGGAGGGAGCAAACACTCACTGTGGGGCAGGAGGGAACGCTCACTGTGGGGCAGGAGGGAGCAAACCCTCACCGTGGGGCAGGAGAGAACGCTCACCGTGCACCACGGGGCTTGGCCGTGAGTGTGGCGTGGTCCTCACAGTGCCATGTCTGCGAGGGGAGACCCACGTCTGTGGGGAGGGGAGGCGAGGGGAGACCCACGTCTGTGGGGAGGGAAGGCGAGGGGAGACCCACGTCTGTGGGGAGGGGAGAAGGCAGAAGCGTGGCTCTTGGTGTGGCCGGCTAGCATGTCCAGGTGTCCTTGTGCAGTTCCTTTTGCCTTGTTCCAGAAGGTAGGCGTGGTGTAGATGTATGGTAAGAATGGGCTGTTCATACAGGCTCATTTCAGGGTGTGTATAGGGCAGCCTTCCTGTGCTTCACCTGCAAGGTGCTGAGGGGAAAAGTCCTGCCATGCTGAGTTGGGCTCCTTCTCTGATGTGTTTGGGAAGCAGCTTTTCTTTCTCCACTTGAAGTGGTGGAAGCTGGTGGGTGACCAGGCTTCTGCGCCACAGGTTGTCCCCATGACTACTCCACTGCCTCTCATCACTCATCTCACCTGAGTTTTGCAAAACCTCTTTGATTCCCTCAGTGGCTGATGTGAAACTGCACATGAACCGTGTCATGAGCTCTTTCAGCAGACTGGAACAGAGTGGTTAATAAAGACTCCATGCTAGTGCCAGAGGAGCTCATGGGCCTGAAGAGGAGCCATTCCTCTGACAGCCCATATGCTGCTGTACTCAGAGCAGAACAAAAGCACTGGTTCTTACACCATCACCTCACCTCCCATGAGCAGCACAGGGCTTTGCCTTTGCCTGGGCTCTGTGTGCAGGGTGAGGGAGAAACCTCACACGAGGCCAGTGATCCCAGGAGGGATCCCTCCAGGGTCAACTCAAGGCCCCTTTCAACCCTGTCAGAAACATGCAGCTCTGCAGCACAGGTGTGCCCTGATCCTGTGCATTGCCCTGTGCTCCTCCAGGTGCTCATGGCCGATGCAGCTCCGCACTGAGGGGTCTCGTGGCTCCAGCCCTGGCCTTGGAGCCCATTTGCAGCCTAAGCATCTCCTCACCCTTTGAGTAATGAATGGAATGGGAAAGGAATCTGTTCCTGTTTGTCTGACCTAGGAATATTGGGTGAGTTTGTTCTGAAAATCTAAAATGAAATATGGATTACTTCTAACATTAGACCTCACAAGCTTTATTTTCTGAAGAAAATTAAAGCATGGGATCTATGTAGCAGCTTTGTGAATGCCTCTTTCTTGCTGTTTTCAAAGCCTTAAACACACTTTGTAGCTATCTCTGTAATAATGGTCAATAGTGACTTTGATAATTGAACAAATTAATTGCTCTTTTCCATGGATTGGAGTTCCTAGTGTGCTGCCTCTGCTGTAACACAGCTTGGGATTATTGGACACTAATCCTGTCAGTCCTTTCCACACTATCCATAGCCCAGGGCAATTGCTTTAACGTTAGCATTTTAATTTCCTCTTTTGCAAAAAGAGCATTAGAAGCATTGCTCCCATTAAGCTTTTATTACCATAATTAGTCTCTTCCATAGTTTGTTCCTGACAGCAGAGCATTCTGCTGTTATGTGTCATTCTTCTGTGCCGAAAACTGCACGTGGTGAACTTGTACTGATCCCGGGTGTGCTTAACGCTAGTATTTTTCATGCATCTTGAATTGTGCTGGTTTTATTGACCACCACAAAACAGTATTTTTAAAAATAATCTTGAGGTATCATGCAGCCTGCTTGCTCCTGCCCAACCCTTGAGTTGTGTAGGTGATTCTGGTCTCCATTTGTGAAGGTGAAACACAGTCGCACAGCATAGGTGGAGTAATGCAAAGTTCTCTGCTAATTTAGTAAAGTTTGGAAAGCTTCTAGAAAAAAATGACTATAATTCATAATCCTGAAAACTTGGATTTTAAACATCACTGGCTGAAAATGTAAACTATATTAAAATCTTGTTATTGCAGGCAAAATGCCAGCCCCTGAGCAGAGCCCAATGGTGGAGGAGGGGCTGCCGCAGACAGCACAGGGGACTTCCACAGGCCCAGGCATGGAACCAGAGACTACTGCCACCACCATTCTGGCTTCTGTGAAGGAACAGGTATCTGCCTCGTTTTCAGCAATTCATCAGTTCAGAATGTGTGTGGAGTTAACCACTGTCTCCTACTGCATTGCTGCAGCCACCGTGGCTGTTGGTTTCTGTAGCATGTGACCCAGTGCCACCGTAGTCTATTTCGTGTGTCGGATTTAGAATCTGAATGTCAGGGGTTCAGTTACTGCATTAAACAGAAGCATCATTCTGGTATTCTCTATCCCTTGGAACGTCTGCACTGCTGTTATAAGTCAGACTGGAAATGCAGGTTTAGTGGCAAAGAAAGAGAAAAGCTAGTGTAGAATTGATGCAACATTAGAATCAGTCCTTGTAAGTCCTGCAAAGCCAAGTGTTCCGTGCTACAAAGTCCTGCACATACAGATTGGGTATGATTAATTGAACTTATTAAAAAATGGTCTTTAAACTCTGAGTTTGTTTTCAGTTATCAATACCAAGGTACTAATACATTTTATATCTGAAGCACATTTATGGGTGCATATCTAAAGTGATCATTTCTACAGGAAAAATAAAATTGCTTTTGCAATCAAATTCAGCCTTAATTTGTAAAAATCATTCAAGTGGAAAAAATAGCAGTTCTACAAGGAAACACACCAGGTAAAGTTTTTGTTGTTTTTTTCTTTTTTAAATTTAAGGAACGCAAAGAGAGAAGGGATACTTTGGCTTTCATTGTATCATACTGAGAAATAGTGACCATCTTTGTTGCCTTTATATGCAAACTGTAACATCTGAACCTCAGAATACATCTGCTTTGTTGTCTCTGTTTTGGAACTTCCTTGAAGATGAATCACAGCTTGATTTAAGATGGTAGCTCTGAAAGCAAACGATATAATAGTTCTTATGTTGTCCCATATAAATAGTTTTTTTTAAAGCTGAGAATTAGGTTATATCTTCTTGATAACAACATTTTTCACACCCATAATACCTTATTGTTAAAAATTTTCTGCAGGAAGATGAAATTTGAATCTTAATTTTTGTGCCTAAGTTAATAGTTCCAAAAGTAATTTAAGGTGACAATAGTAACCCTAAAAATTTCTTAGCAGTGTTAAAATTAGTATTCACATTTGCAGTGTGCAGGATATCTGCCAGAGGCTGATGCAGTGTGAGAAGTCAGCCAAGAGTTACAGATACCTTCAGTCCCCTCTCTCCAAACAACAGTTTGCCTTGTGCCATCTTAGCCTGTCACAAATGGCTGTTAGGACTCATTTGCCTGAAGTACATTGGTGGTGCCTTCAGGCTGATGCATTTTATGCTGCAGTGCACAGGGAGTGTGCTCACGGTGTGGCCGAGCTGCAGAGCAGTGGCAGGGTCAGAGCTGGGCTCTCCAGGCAGGGATGCAGGGTCAGAGCTGGGCTCTCCAGGCAGGGATGCAGGGTCAGAGCTGGGCTCTCCAGGCAGGGATGCAGGGTCAGTGCTGGGCTCTCCAGGCAGGGATGCAGGGTCAGAGCTGGGCTCTCCAGGCAGGGATGCAGAGCAGGGTCAGAGCTGGGCTCTCCAGGCAGGGATGCAGGGTCAGAGCTGGGCTCTCCAGGCAGGGATGCAGGGCAGGGTCAGAGCTGGGCTCTCCAGGCAGGGATGCAGGGTCAGAGCTGGGCTCTCCAGGCAGGGATGCAGGGTCAGAGCTGGACTCTCCAGGCAGGGATGCAGGGTCAGAGCTGGGCTCTCCAGGCAGGGATGCAGGGTCAGTGCTGGGCTCTCCAGGCAGGGATGCAAGGCAGGGTCAGAGCTGGGCTCTCCAGGCAGGGATGCAGAGCAGGGTCAGAGCTGGGCTCTCCAGGCAGGGATGCAGGGTCAGAGCTGGGCTCTCCAGGCAGGGATGCAGAGCAGGGTCAGAGCTGGGCTCTCCAGGCAGGGATGCAGGGTCAGAGCTGGACTCTCCAGGCAGGGATGCAGGGTCAGAGCTGGGCTCTCCAGGCAGAGATGCAGGGTCAGAGCTGGGCTCTCCAGGCAGGGATGCAGGGTCAGTGCTGGGCTCTCCAGGCAGGGATGCAGGGTAGGGTCAGAGCTGGGCTCTCCAGGCAGGGATGCAGGGCAGGGTCAGAGCTGGGCTCTCCAGGCAGGGATGCAGGGTCAGAGCTGGGCTCTCCAGGCAGGGATGCAGGGTCAGTGCTGGGCTCTCCAGGCAGGGATGCAGGGTCAGAGCTGGGCTCTCCAGGCAGGGATGCAGGGTCAGAGCTGGGCTCTCCAGGCAGGGATGCAGGGTCAGAGCTGGGCTCTCCAGGCAGGGATGCAGGGCAGGGTCAGTGCTGGGCTCTCCAGGCAGGGATGCAGGGTCAGAGCTGGGCTCTCCAGGCAGGGATGCAGGGTCAGAGCTGGGCTCTCCAGGCAGGGATGCAGGGTCAGAGCTGGGCTCTCCAGGCAGGGATGCAGGGCAGGGTCAGAGCTGGGCTCTCCAGGCAGGGATGCAGGGTCAGAGCTGGGCTCTCCAGGCAGGGATGCAGAGCAGGGTCAGAGCTGGGCTCTCCAGGCAGGGATGCAGAGCAGGGTCAGAGCTGGGCTCTCCAGGCAGGGATGCAGGGTCAGAGCTGGGCTCTCCAGGCAGGGATGCAGGGTCAGAGCTGGGCTCTCCAGGCAGGGATGCAGGGTCAGAGCTGGGCTCTCCAGGCAGAGATGCAGGGTCAGAGCTGGGCTCTCCAGGCAGGGATGCAGGGTCAGAGCTGGGCTCTCCAGGCAGGGATGCAAGGCAGGGTCAGAGCTGGGCTCTCCAGGCAGGGATGCAGGGCAGGGTCAGAGCTGGGCTCTCCAGGCAGGGATGCAGGGTCAGAGCTGGGCTCTCCAGGCAGGGATGCAGGGTCAGAGCTGGGCTCTCCAGGCAGGGATGCAGAGCAGGGTCAGAGCTGGGCTCTCCAGGCAGGGATGCAGGGT
Organism: Haemorhous mexicanus; assembly: GCF_027477595.1. Classification (NCBI taxonomy): domain Eukaryota; kingdom Metazoa; phylum Chordata; class Aves; order Passeriformes; family Fringillidae; genus Haemorhous; species Haemorhous mexicanus. Next base: position 311,681 of record NC_082348.1, on the reverse strand, counting down.
CAGAGCTGGGCTCTCCAGGCAGGGATGCAGAGCAGGGTCAGAGCTGGGCTCTCCAGGCAGGGATGCAGGGTCAGAGCTGGGCTCTCCAGGCAGGGATGCAGGGTCAGAGCTGGGCTCTCCAGGCAGGGATGCAGGGTCAGAGCTGGGCTCTCCAGGCAGGGATGCAGAGCAGGGTCAGAGCTGGGCTCTCCAGGCAGGGATGCAGGGTCAGAGCTGGGCTCTCCAGGCAGGGATGCAGAGCAGGGTCAGAGCTGGGCTCTCCAGGCAGGGATGCAGGGTCAGAGCTGGGCTCTCCAGGCAGGGATGCAGGGTCAGAGCTGGGCTCTCCAGCCAGAGATGCCCTGCCTGGGACAGCTCTGTTCTCCAGCTGTGATGGATCCTACCAAGTGAGCAGGCAGGGATGCAGTGTCGGGAACAGCTCCAGACATGAGTGTGCACTAAAGGCTTTTGTTAGTGTTCCTTTGCCTGCCCACGCCATGTTTGTATCTTTTTATTAGTCCTAGAGAAAAAATTATAATGGAATTTTTCTTTCTTTTGAAAAGGTTAAAACCTCTTCCTCTTTCCATTTATAAAAAGACTTTTACACATGTTGCTATTACATAACTAAATTCTGATGAAAGCTATAAAAATTTAAATAGTCATTTAGCATTGCACAAAGTTCAGAATTTGAGCCTTACTGTGAAATGTACAGGCCCATAAAATGAGTGTGAGGGGAGGAAGATATAAATTGTCCTTCAGTCTTGAAGTGATAATATGAAAGAATTAAGAGCTGAACTGGTGCATTCTGGTATTTTTTTCTGTTGATAATAATTAAGGACACTGACATGTTCAACACCCTTCCTGTGTGGCAGAAAGCCCAGAACAGAATATTTTCCAGTGAAGTTCTTCACTTTATTAAGCTTGAACAGAAACTGCTACACTGTTTACTGTTTCCTTTGGTACAGGAATTGCTGGAGGTGCAGCAGGTCAGTGTTTGTAAAATAGAGCTGCCACACCCTGGCCCAAGTACTTCAGGAACACGGCAGTGGAAACGCAATCAAGAAAAGCCTTTATTGTTACTTGTCAATTGGGCGAGATTTTAACCTAATAAAAACTTTTAAAATTACTACAGTAGTTCTAAGATAGATAAATGTATTCAATTACTTCAAGCTTTCTGCCATAGCCACGAGATGATAGTTGTGATTATATAAAAAGTTGCACTAATTAGCCGTCAAACCCTACAAGCTTCTTCTAAAAAAAGTTCCCATTTGTTTCCATTTGTTTCCCTTTTCTAGGCCCTGAAATTAGCTAAAAGCAACGATTTTACCAAATTGCAGTGTGCTGTCCAAACTCTGGTCAGTTTCTTGTTGGGTCAGGTGTCCGACAGCTGGGTCAGTTTGCCTTGGTCATGTTTTGGGAAAGGAACATTTCACTTCACTCTGGTGTTACACAATACCGCAAGCAGAAGAGCTGTCACCTATGAAGAAATATAGATCAGCTTTGTGCTTTTCTGACAAAGCTCAGGATCTCTTTGGAAGTGAATATGCACCCAGGTGGGCAAGAAGGCCAAAGGCACCTGGCCCTTGTCAAAACTTGTGTGGCCATCAGGACTAGGGCAGTGCCCTCCCCTGTGCTGGCACTGCTGAGACATCTCCAGACCTGGGGGCAGTTTGGGTACCTCAATACAAGAAAGGCATTGAGGGGCTGGAGTGTGTCCAGGGAAGGGAACAGGCCTGGGGAGTTCCTGAGGGAGCTGGGAAGGGGCTCAGCCTGGAGAAAAGGAGGCTCAGGGGGGACCCTGTGGCTCTGCACAGCTCCTGCCAGGAGGGGACAGCCGGGGGGATTTGGGATCATCCCAGGGACAGGGACAGGAGCAGAGGGAACGGCCCCAGGCTGGCCCAGGGCAGCTCAGGGTGGGCACAGCAGGAATTTCCCCATGGAAAGGGGGCTCAGGCACTGGAACTGCCCAGGGAGGTTTGCAGTGCCCATCCCTGGAGGTGTGCCAGGAATTCTGGAGGTGGCACTCAGGGCTCTGGGCTGGGGACAAGGTGGGCATGGGCACAGCTGGGACTCCATGGGCTGGGAGGGCTTTCCCAGCCTCAGGGATCCTGGGATTCTAATAGAGGAATTCCTTTTTGAATGCAGGAGAATCCCAAGACTAATTGTAATGAAGTTGTAACATATTTTCATATTTTTATCTTTAAGTATATTTGATGATGGATTTTGAGTATTTTGGGGTTTTTGTGGTTCCTTTTTTTTTTTTTTTAAATTTTTTGTTTGGGGAGGGGATTGTTTTCTATGGGTTTGTTTTAGAGGAGGGTTGAGGGTTTTTTTCCCTAAAACATGAATTTCCCTTCTAAAATGTTACAAGGCTTCCATACTATCATGGGTAGAAGTATCTTAGGAATTGCTGAAACAAGTTTCAAATAAAAGTAAAACATGTCTATACTTCTGAATCCTGGGGAGTTCTGAATCCTGCATAGACATTTAGTTGAGTTCTGTAGGGAATCTCTTATCCAAGTTAAAAGTAAATTGAGTATTTTCATACTAAAATAACAATTTATTAGAAATTGTAGGGGCAGGGTGGTATTTTGGGGAGCTTGGAATGTAGGGCAGCTAATTGCCAACTGCTCCTTGTAGGTTTGTGGAATCATTGCTATTTTCTGTGTTCAAGCTGTATACTGCTGGGTTTGGAATGAACTGCTGCTGAATTGACAAGATTAAATGGGATCATTTCAAATTGTGAATTTCATGCTTAGCACATTATTTTTCAGTGGCTGGGCTGAGAAAAGGTCTTGCAGGAAATGCCACTCATCAATGCAGTTTTCAAAAGTCACTGGAATATGCTGATTTTAATGTCTTTTCTAAGACAGAAGCACTTGCAGCAGTGGCTGGTTTTTTAGTTTGTTCTTTGGTCTAGCTGTTTGTGACACTTAGAGATGGGCAACTTTTCACCTTTTCTTTAGTAAATAGGTGACAGAGTAAGACTGATTGGATATGCTTTCAGATGGAAAATACTTGGGTTTCTCTACATGTTTTTCTGGAAGTGTTGTTTGTTCAGGGCTTCAGCAAAATCTTTTCCTTTTGTGTAAGTGTATTGAACTGTATCAAATAAATAGAGAATGTGCACCTTGTTTCTTTCCTTCATTATTGTTTAAGTACAAATTTTTACATTATTTTTGAGATGCTTTTTATAGGGTCTGGGAGCAGGGAGCAAACCTCTCTGTTTTTCGGATGGAAACTGAAGGAAGAATGCATTCTGCCAATTTTTTATTGCATGTTAAAACATCTTTTTGACTGAGAACTATTGATATTAAGTCTTGGGGATTTCTTTACAGTTTAGATATGTAGTGCTGTACATTCAGTAGTCTGAGTAGGCATGTCATTTCATGGAGATGCTTGAAAAGAGACTTCCTAAATGAACTTTCAGTAACTGGGCACAAACTTGGAAATTCTGATTTGCATGCATCTAGAGATCAGTTAGGTGATAAATGTGTGGCAGTTCTGAATTGAAGGCAGCACTTTTTGTTGAAGGGACTCCCAAGTTTGGCATGAGCGAAACAAAAATCTTGGTCACCATTTTAGGAATGGCTGGAAGAACTGGGGTTTTCTTCCAGCTCTCTTAGTGTTGTGTTCACTCTTGCCTACTTAATCCTAGAACTTTGAGGTTTAGAGTTTCTGCTGTTTACCAGCATTTTAGTTTCATTGAGTCAAGTCTGAGAAGTCAACTTCCTAAAGGTCTTACTCTAGAATAAATTCAATGCCACTGCTGTCTCAGGTGAAATAGCTAGCTCATTTCCATAATCAGAATTCTCTGTACTCCTTTATCCATATGATGACCCAGAAGTTAATTTTACTCTCTCCTTTGTACTGCTAGGCTTCAGAGGAGAAACTCCCCTTGAAAAAGAGCCTCTCTGGAGCTGTGGGGGCCTCTGACATGTGCTGGAGTGTTGACACCTTGTGTAGCACACGTGGTTTGGGGTATCAGCTTGTCTGCTCAGCAGTGGCTGAGCCCTGGTGCCCGGCTGGCAGAGCAGTGCCCTGGGCTCCAGCCCTGGCTGGAGCTGCCCGAGTGCTGTCACAGAGCTCCCAGAGGGGATGTGTCAGAGGCAGTCCGGGAACGCCTCCAGTGCCATTCTTCCCTCCTGCCACTGGCAACAGGAAGCTTTGTATAAAATGCTAAAATTTTGATCTCTCTTCAGCTAGAGCAGCACTAAACTGTTGTACCAGACTAGTGAACAATGCATGCATAAAAGTATTAAGGGCTTTAATGGTCTGCTGCTGTTGAATACAGAGTAAGTGTGATCCGCCAGTAATTGTAGCTGTGTCATCTCACATCCTGTAATCTGTGATTCTCTCTACACTCTCCAATTTTTTATCTTTTGTCTTCTGTTTTGGAAGATACTGAGATACTGAAAGCGTGCAAATGCCGTTGTGTGCGTGAGTAAACTTAATTTTTACAGAAAATATTAAGGTTGCTCTAATATGGTTAGTTAGAAGCACTGTCTTTTTCTGCAATAGATTCTGGTAGAGAATTTAAATATTGGGTCAATACGGCATGACATCTATTTTTGGAAAATATGGTATTCAGTGTGGGTTTAAGTAGTCAGTTGTTTGATCTAGCTGTGAATTATAGGAGGTAGGAACAGAGAACTTTGCATAGATGAGTGACAGAGGTTAACATAAAGGAAGGTATAAATCAACTTCTGTTTTGTTTGTCCTCTTCTTTGTTGCACATTTGTATCATGAAAATATCCAAAATATAATAGCATTTTCTGTAGCACTGTGTGAACTTTCACAGGTGATGAAAGTAGTGTGGCTCTGAACTGTGTTTACAGTTGAATAGGAAATAGTAAACACAAGGTAAAAATATTCCTCTCAAATGCAGGCTACACTTTCTTAGATGAGTAACGTGAGCTATTGAAAGAGGCTCAGCTTAATTGTTCAACAGACAACACTTTTGTGATTAGAAAACATTTCATAGTTCAGCTTACACTTACCTTCACAATGTTTCGTAGACAGTGACATTTGGCATTTGAAGCAACTTAGCATATCCCAGTGTTACTGCAGCTGGGAACTCCAGCCCATCCTAGCCCAGACTCCTGCCACAGCAGCCACTGAGAACTGGCCAAGGCAAGAAGCTGCAAGAGATGCCTTTGTTTATTGGAGGCATTGTCTCCCTCTGATGTCCAGCTGCCCAGTCTGGGTCTGGCTAGCCAGGCATGAACCATTCAAAGGGAATCTGTGGCTTCTCTTCATTGCCTGTGCAATTGCTACTGATTCTTGCAGAGCTGTCAGTAGAAAACCTTTCACTAGCCACCTGGACCAGTGTTTGTTTAAAGTCATCTGTGTTTTTCCAGACGTCCTCAAATCACAACAGGGCGGGAAGGAAGTAATTTTTGTTTTTCAGTGTGGTGAATGTAGATTCCTTATTCTCATCTATGTTATAAAAGTTCTCCGTTAACATAAATGAAAAAGGTGAATCTGCAACATGGTATCATGATAGGATGCAGACAGAAGGCACAGAATTGCCTCTAAACCCTCTTTTATTATCCAACATCTGCAACAGGAGAATGGCAGTCTTCATGGTCAGTTGTGCTAGCAGCATTCCCATTACTTGCTTGTTTTCAAATATTTGCTGGCAAGAGCCCAGCACAGTGGTGGTTGCTGTCCCTTGCCCTGGAGCCACCAGCCTCTCCGAGACACTGAGCTTTTACACAGAAATGAGATTCAGCTGCTGAGATTGGTGTCTGGCCTTGCCTGTACTTGCTGCAGTGAAATGTCATTGAGAGTGAGATTCCTGCTGGACAGAGCTCAGCAAGGAAGAGCAGGTGCTCACCTGGTGTGAGCACTACAACACCAACTCAGGGTTTGGCCCTCTGAGAAAAGCTCCAAAAGGAGATTAGACAGCTCTGTAATGTTCTGGGCTCTGGTTTTCACTCAGGGCAGCCTGTCTGCCTGCACTTGGTACAAGTGCTTTCCAAAGCAAGCTGCTTTCTTGCCCCGTGTGTGTGCGCTTCCTGATCTGCAGCTGAAATTGAGCTTAAGGCTTTTATTGTAGTTTTGTATTAAGAATTATGGCCTGTGGCTTTGCAGTAGAATTTTAGGTTATGAACATAAAACCTGCAGTTCGATAAGGTGATTAAGTAGTTGCTGCTAAAGAGGTTTATAGAATTACAGGTTGCTTTTTTTTCCCTCAATGTATGTTGAATAATTTTGAATACAAGTAGTTCTGGCTGAGCCAGTGTAGTGCATCTAAGAAGGTTTGTTTGCTCCTTTGCAGTGTGTTCTGTAATTTTATGTCTGATTTTACTGTGTGCTTGCCACATAGATGTTCTGCTGCAAATGCTAATAAGCTTATTAAGAGTTGTATTTGAGTCCTGCAATGCCATTTTGTCAGTAGCCAGTGCTGTAGGAGTCAGTGAGTTCTGATTTGTGCCCAGGGCAGAGCTCTGTGCAGGGAGCATCCTGTTCAAGAAGTGAGCTCTCCCACTGCTCCCAGAGAAGCTGGAGAGAGAAACAAATTCCAACAGATTCCTGCCAGAACTAGTGTGCTGTCTGATAGACACCATTGTGGGGGCATGTCCAGTGCCCACTCAGAGTGGTATAAAATTTCATTATAAGGAGGCATAAGCTAGAAAGGTGATTAATTTAGAGCTGGTTAGGACTTATTTCTCTATAATAATAATAATATGATTTAAAGTAAAAGAAAAAAGTTTTAAAGCATGAGGTATTCCAGCTGTAAAAAAGACGGTAGCTCTAAAACTATCCATCTTGTGTATTTATGCAGGTATTTAAGACATAGCACCTGCTGCAGATCTCATACACATACACAGATCAGCACTCATGGTTTCAAAGTTTGTAAACTGCTGCTGAATTGGACTTCCAGGCTGGGCATGCCAGAATGTACTCAGACTAGAAAATAGAGCTGGATTTTTTTTTTTTTCTTACTATGCTTGCACTCGCAAAAGCACATTGGATCTTCCTAAGCATCAGCTGATTTAAAACTGGCAGATGAGTTGCAGGCCTCTTACCCCTCTGCTCCTCAGTGCACTCTGCAGTTTGTGGCTTTCTGGCCAACGCCAAGATCAAGTGAGGAGCAATGTAAATAGAGAGCTGATGGTGTTGTTCCCAACTCAGCAGTGCAAGTGTCTCTGAAGGGGCCGAGTGAGGCTGGGTGGCTTTTGCTCCTATTTCTCCTTATCTCAGTTTTTCTGGTAGAATACAAGTGAGTTTTGCTTTTAAATGTAGTTTAAATATTGCCGTGTTGTCCACTTATGTCATTCACCTCTTCTACTCTCAAGAAGAATAGAAGTATAGTTCTTCTGTTTTAACTGCCTTTGAATTTTTGTAGTGTGGGGCAAAAACCAGGGATTTTTATTTAAATGGGCAATTTATTACTTGAAATGTTATGCAGCAAGATGTTTTCTAGAATAATGTGTTCATTAATGCCTCTATCTGTAATGGAAAGGGAAATTAATACAGATTGGTTGAATGGAAGCAATTAATGGCTAGCATGTTTAATTTTATTCATCTAATTAAAAGATCAGTAAATAACAGTAGGTTCAGCTTTGCAGTTTGCATCCATGACATTGCTGTTTAAATATTGGTTTAAATAGTGAGGAACAGGAAGCATGTCCTGGATGCAAACCCACTTTTTCTGGCCAAAATTGGGGATGTTGAGGTGTTCATTGAGTTTGGTTAGGGAGTTATCAGAAGTGTTTGGACGTGTCCACAATCGCGTGTATCCTCTGGAAGGGCAGGAGTGGAGAGTGGTAGGGGAAGGGGAGGTGGTTCCACCCCCTTCCCTGGGGTGTGAAGGAGCAGTTGGCAGAGCTGATATCCCTGACTCCATGCAGCTGCTGGGCAGAGCCATGCCGAGAGTCTCAGGCGGGAGAATCCCCGTCAGCCGTTCCAGCGTTCAGGTCAGACCAGTGCTCTGTGTTGCACTTGAACTCCATATAAGACTTGCCTGGGGCTTCATCTGACTGCTAAATATTGGTGTTCGGCTATTTTTAGATGTTTTACCTAAACTTCAGAGGGTTTACAGTATCAGTTTGAAAAATGATGCAATTGCTCAATAGAACCCTTTTCTCTGGTCAGTAAAAGCTAACTGAGGAGAAAAACGCCCTCAATGTCCTTTGATGTGACTAGTCTGGATTTCAGAGAGCTTTAGAAAATGTTCCAGTTTCAGTTACACCTGTCCTGTGCAGCACTGGTATTTCCCACATCACCCTGGCAGTGTTGCATTCCAAAAGCCTCTTAAAAAGGCTGAGGAAGTTTGGTACCCTTGACCAAGAAATTTAAAAGAAGTTGAACTCAGAAAAAGTGAAATAGCAGATCTCTACATGAAATAGCACATCTCTACACTCAGCCAGTTTGAAGTTCTAAATCTTAAGGCTTCCAGCTACAGTCAGAATGTAGGATAACTTAGGATTTGAAGGTTTGTGATTGGAAAGGTTAGGATATTTTCTGGTTTCCTTGTTTATAGATTAAATTGAAGACTGATTTAATAGGCACTGATTTTGTTAGACTGTGGTAATGTAAGAAGACACAAAAATTTTAATTGCAGGAGTAATAAAACCCAAGAATGCTTAAACATGTTTTTCTTTCTGTAACAGGTGATAAATCAATATTTGCATGAATCACTGATTTAAAGACCCATTTAATTTCCACTTTTGTAGTTTATTCACCTAAGGAAGAGTCAAAACACAACACAAACTGTGATGAATCAGTGATTGTTTCAGAGTTAATCCACACCCATTTTTTAACATCAAGAATGCTTTTCTTTTTATTTTAAAATTTCAGGAGCTTCAATTTCAAAGACTTACCAGAGAACTGGAAGTGGAAAGGCAAATTGTGGCTAATCAGCTAGAGAGATGTAGGCTTGGAGCAGAGTCACCAAGTATCGCCAGCACAAGGTACAGGTCCTGATGACTTTACTTTCATTTGTCCCAGAAATTAAAGGCTTTTCAGTGGTGCTTATGTCCTCTATACGTATATTTTCACTGATAGCTATTCACCTCTATTAATATCTGAAGGATTAAAAAAATGCAAGTTTGCTGTAAAGAGTTATGGGTCAGTTTCAAGAGGCCTCTGTAATGATTGCAGTGTATTCCAGACACTTTCTGAATTCACACCTGGAGAATTAGTGGTTTCCAGGGTCACCTGGAAACAACCAGCAAGTCCCAGGACTACCTGTTTTTGGTGGCAGTGCTGTTTAATTTGTTTTGGGGGGGAGCATAGGGTTGCTTAGGTTCCCAGTGCAGGGTCTGGCAGAGTGGGTTAGAGAATCAGTTATATTGGTGAATTCAAGAAGATAGCTGTTAGAAAAGTTGAAGACTGAAAATTACCTCATTTACTTAAAGTATTTGAAAATGTCTGCTTACCTGTCTCAACAAGAAAAGCAAAATACTGGGTTTGTGGTTTCCAGTGGCTTGTAAGGGGTAATCAAAGTTTATGGAGTTTAGTACATGGCATTTTATTAGAGAAATCCCCCACACTAAGAATTTAAAGTTACACTAAGTTTTCCGAGAGGTGCATGTAGTTGTGAGTGAGCTGTTGATGCAGATATCTAAAAGGGAAGCTGAAGGACAAGTGGGGCAGCCCCTTCAGTGTGCAGGGCCCTGGAGTGTGGCGGGCAGCTCGGTGGGCAGCGCGCCCGCCTGGCGGGAGCAGCACAGATGGATCCCACCTCGGGGGCGTAGCCACAGGCAGCTGAAATGCTACTCCAGGAGGTGTGAAGTACATACATTTTTAACACAATTATGTTTTCAGCTTTTTACAGCTTTTCGCCATTTTATAAATATTTAATAAATAGTACTTAATTTTTTCGTCTGTTGCCTTTTCTTGGTGACAGCAGCAGTATAGCCAAGCAGGAACGCAGGCGATGGAAATCACTGCTTTTCTCTCAAGTGGTGCTGTTTAAATCAGAAATACTTTTCACCTTATGGAGTATTGCCGAGATAATAGGCTTAAACTGTTTCATGTCATGCAAAACCTGCAAAAGATGCACTGGGAATTGACCTCTCCAATCTAGGAACTGGAGATCATAATTGTGTTTACATAATTTCTTTAAAAATAGCACACTGCTTAAAAAATCAGAAATCTGCAATACCCCTAAGTGTCTGTGTTGTTCCTGAAGGCCTGCTGTGCACAGGTGTGGGCTGAGACCTGTCTGGGACCTCCACCAGCCCCTTCTGCCTTAGCAGAGTGGCAGAGCCATTCCACTGAGAGAGATGCTGACCCCTGTTCTAACCTGAAAATTCAAAGCTGGAAAGTGTTAGTGAGCTGCCACATGAAAATGTAAAGCAGTGCTGGGGATCCTTACTGTGTGGTTTGTTTCTAAATGTTTTCATGCAAAACCTTTTCCATTTATCAGATTTTTGCTTTTTCTAGATTGGCAGCTGGTTCAATTTTGTATCTAAGATAGCTTTGAACTAAAGCAGTGAAATGGCAAGGAAAAGGTGTGAAATTAAAAAGGAGACAAAATCAAAAAACAAACAAACAACAAAAAATCAAATTGGTCAAAACCTCTAACCAAAAAAAAACAAAAAACAAACCAATCCAAATCCTTAAAAATACAAGTGAGGAAAAACATCAAAAGAGTAAAAAAAAAAAAGGCATAAATGGATTTCAGCACATTTTGTATGCATGCTCCATCTCCAGTTACCAAATATTTGTGTTGCTGTCATATTTGTCTCTATCTTCTCTAATTGAAAACTGAACGTCCTACCAAGCTGTTACGATATTTCTGATAGAGAACTATTTCTGCATTTCTACTCTACTAACCTAATTCTTTTCCAAGGATAGTAGTGGGCTAAATTAACATTTTCCAAAGTGCAGCCTGCCACATGTGGGCTCTCTTTGGATCTGTTCCATGCTGCTGTCAGGAAGACAGCATTGTGACTGATTCCAGCAGCAGCTCGGCATGGGCCCTGCAGTGTGTCACCACAGAGGCTTTTGAGCACTGGGATGAATGCACTGGAGTTACTGCTCAAAGCTGACAGATTTGCTGTTTGCTCAATATTGCACCTGCTAGGTGACAAAATCAGGCGATGATTTCAGTGGGTGATGGATGCTAGACTTGTTCCAGAATCATTTAATGAGTCAAATTAAATGCTTAGCCAGCTGAAGTGTCGATGAAGCAGCTTTCTTCCTGTGACCCAGGCAGGGCCAGAGCAGCCTTTTTCATTCCTGTGTTCTGTACCTGTAGAGGAAGCTCAAGTAGTCAGGTGTGCTGGGCAGGGATGTGCTCTGGGTTACAGCCTTGTGTGTGTGACAGTAAAGTAAATGTGTGTACTCAGTGTGTGTTACATTCCCAGTAACACAGAGCCACGTCGCCTCAGTGTCAGGAACTGAGTTTCCAAAAAGTCTCAAGAGCAGAGCAAAAGGGCAAGAGTGGAAAACTTGGTATTCAGGTAGCATGAGAATTCTGGGGCCAGAGGCTGACTTTCAGACGCCTGTAGTCTGCGTTGGAATTCTCCTTTTACTTGGAGTCTCATTGTAACTCTAGTTCCGTTTGTGCTTGCATGTGTCTTTAGCACTCTTTTGTACAAATATTTTGTTTCCAAAAGGCTTCTAAATGGTTGTTTCATTTTAGAAAATAAGTATCTCGTGCAGTTCATGTGGCCGAGCTAGTTTTTTGTAATCGGTAGCTGTGGTAGAAAGAAGTAAAATAAAAGATCATTTAGAAATTGTTA